>NC_074679.1:25188033-25258033 GCF_029448725.1 Salvelinus fontinalis | reverse complement strand
TCTTCAACTGCATGTGAAGATTGGAATCGCTGTAACTCTCATGCAGCGAAAGCAGAGCTTACAGTATGTGTAGACATCACAAGCTAAGGGACACTGACCCAGAGCTAAATCACTACTTGATCAGATGGGTAGCTCCATGACATCTCAGGAGCACTGCATTCAGGGTTACTCATCATAACGGAAGCACTGACGACAGACAGCAAGATGTCTGCCAAGCCAGTCAGACAAAACAAGTTCATTATCAGTGCCCTGAAAACACACACACCCTCCTTACTTAATGCATGGCCGTCTGAAGGGAGTAGTGGAGTGTGGAGTAGCGACAGCACATAAGCTGCAGAAAAATGTTGTTTACTGTTTTCAGTGTTGTGATTTCACGCTGTCGTCCTCTCTTGGCTGCTCTAGACAACTGGAAGTTGAGAAATGCAGCAGAGGACTTGTATATTATTCATAGGGACACAGGAGAGGGCAATGACACTGTCTCTCAATAATACAGTATGTGTACTTTTCCGCACTGCTAGGTGATTTACAGAACAAACAGCTCAGTACAAGTATCCAAATACACAGCCAAGGGACTGTAAATGCTCTGTAACAACCTTGTTTGGATGTAGATCTTGTTTGTAGATATATAACTGAAGATTACACATTTTGTGGTCCTCTCTAGCTCAGTTGGTAGAGCATGGTTCTTCTAATGTTAGGACGGTGAGTTTGATTCCCGGGACCACTCATATGTAAAAGAAAATTCACTCATGACTATAAGTCGCTTTGGATAAAATGTCCGCTAAATGGCACATCATACAATACTCTCAGACCTTACATTATCAGGAATGGTACAAATTTCCCAACTGAACTATCAAAGAAAAAAAGGGATGAAAGCACAAACAAAGCTAAAACAAATGTCTTAGTTGTGGATCGAGTCACTTGTCTTGAATTGGGCCTCCTAAACTCAACAAATGTCCTTAGTAAACTGACGTGAGTCTAGCTTTTTGGCACAACATGGCTACGCAGTATTATGAAGTGGATGATGAGATCTTCCCACTAACACAGCAAGAGAGAATCTGTGAGTTCACTCACTGGCACTTTCTCAGTGAGACCAATGTTCTTTATACATACAGAGAGCTGCCATGTTGGTTTTATGCATCTCTCACACAGTTCTGTCAAAGGGGTGAAATAGAACCCACCTCAATAACAATTCTCACTTAGAAGTGTCAGTCAGAGAGGCAGCTACATGGGTACTTACCCTTAGCCCCTCTATGAGGCACATTTAAACAAACAGCTCATAATTGTCACTCTGGTTCCTGAGCTCTGTGGAGGTCTATCTTCCTCCTCACTCCGTGCTTTAACCCTGGACACAGGCTGAGAATTCAGCCAACACACTATACTGTTACACTTTACAGGCTGAACACTGTGTACGTAGATTTCTATCACCTCATAGGTCCACGGTATATTCTCCTCCTTATAATAGAACCTCTCTCTGCTACTCTCTCTCTGTGTTGACATGGAAAGGACTTTGGAATAGACTGACTGATTGTCTACTACCCCTCTGTGATTTTTCACAGGTTGTGCTGACTCGCTGTACTGTATGGGTCTAGGTTGAAGAGAAGGTTAAGACAATGTAATCATTCCATGCAGAAGTGTTCGAAAATAAACAAATTCATTGGACCAGTGCCGGACTGGAAGTTAATGTTAGCAGTACAGAAAGTTTTCCATCAAAGTGGAGAATAAAGACAATCGTAATGAATTTCAGCTAACTACTCAGCAAACACATATCATAACTGTTTTACTGTAAATCTACTTATTTAAATGTTTTTCAAAGGATCTACAGACACTTTATTACTTGATTTCCCGACCACTGGTCACGTTATCAATGCTAATCCAGTATAATCAGCAACAGTGCTGGCACAATGAATATGCTTACTTTTGAACGCTCAGCATGGAATTATTACTTTGTCTTAGACTGTATTTTTTCAACCTAGACATGAGTCAAGTATGAGTCAGTTAGCACATAACTCAAGGTACATATTAGGGTACATAGGGTACATATGCTTAATAAGCTGAGCTCAACTCAAATAGAGATAGTGTAAAAGACAGGAATGTTGTAGGATAAATAAGGTCAGCTCTTTTTTGGAATCTGCATTTTGTTTATCACTGTATCAGCCACTGTATCAGCCACTGTATCAGCCACTGTATCAGCCACTGATCAGCCACCTTTGTGCAACATGACTTGAGCAGTTGTTGGTTAGTTTTAGGTTAGTTCTAGTTTACCTGCGGCCTCCTGGCACTGGCTGCGGTTGATGTAGGAGGAGTGATAGTGGCAGCTCTGGGATTCACACACACAGCCCTGTGCTGTCAGGTTGCACCCAGAAAACATGCAAGCTGGGTCGGAGGGTCCCACAAACTTCTCCCTGTGCCTCTCCTGGTACTCATGTCTACGGCCTTCTAAAAGAAAGAGAAGGGGGGACAGGACATAGTCCGTCATCATCAGTCACTGACAATGGCACCACACAGATCCATGCTGGGGCCACCCTCAGACTGAGTATGTGTGTCATCACTATGACATGTTAATAGCATTAGTCACCAGCGTACAACATCTGGTATGGATTAGCAATGTTCAATGGATTGTATTTTTTGCTCCTGACGGCTAGCTGTGGGAAATTCACCTGTCTTGCTGGCCCTCATGCAGGATTCCATTTCAGGGTAGCTGAAGGAGCCCAGGCAGGAGTGACGGGCGTCACACACACACATGGCCCCGGCCCTGTCACAGCCTGTCTGCAGGGGGCAGCGCTCATCCTCCAACCCAGCCTCCGGACTGTGAGGCAGAACTGTGGAAAGGAGAAGAGACAAGATATTAGAGGAAAAGAAAGAAGAGGGGAGGGGCTGGATAGGAGGGGAAAGGAGAGGAAAGGGGGGTAGGGGAGAAGAGAAGCATCGTCAAAGCGATCCAGAGCAGACATCTCTGTTCTGATCCTGCCATGCATTGCTACTGCCAATTACCTTATGTGTTTGTTCCATGCCCAGCCAACCATCCCTACCCCTACCTCTGATATACTGTAGCTAGCTCCTCCAGGCTGAGCTCAACACAAACAAACACATCTAATGACAATGGGGGGTGGAGGATGGAGGGGAGACAGGGGACCCACCACGTCAGCTGCCTCTCTGCTCCTCAGGGACCCCTCAGGGACCCCACAGGGTTTTCGTGCCTGATGCACTGCCTGCGTGCCACAGAGTAAACAGGCTCAAACAGAAAACACCACAATACAGCGCTCCTTTCCTCTCCCTTCAACAGCTTGTCTTCCAGGCCTCAATCAACAGTGTAGAGACTTGATTACTGCTTATCAAAATACTCTGGCTTCTCTCACAGACACATTTAGAAGTACGAGTAGTAGTGTTCCCATCAGAATGTATTACAGGAGCTGAGCTAAATAAACTTTGTAAAACACTATAGAGTGGTAATCGGTGAGTAAAGGTGTACTTCTTCTTTCCTCTCAGAAGGAGAAGCCTTGCTTTAATACTCTGCTAGGGGCCGGGAGACAATGATGATTAAAAATGATGGTATATGCTGGTATAGGCTGGCGAAAATGAAAATACTTAAGAAAATGTACGTTGTTCATTTATTAATACCAAACAAAGGGAAAGCAGGGATGAACTTCTATTATTGTACAGCACATTCAGTCATTCCTTTCAGAAGTGGTACTTGAGAAGTGCTCTGTATGTAGCCTATAATGGTCACCTATACAAACCCACCGCTCTCTGATGTGCTAATTCAGGAGACTGTAAGTGATTATTTCCAGAGTTGAAAGAGAGAGAGGTGAATCTTGGGTGGCAGACAGTCGTGGTCCCTGTGAGTTAAACCAGCCAAGACATTGGGGAGAGTAGAGGGGCAGGCAGGCTTTTCAAACGGAGCTCCCCTGCCACGCCAAAACTCTCCCTCGTATTTCCTGTTACCTTAAAATGATCCCCACCTCCTCATTTGTTCCATCTCTGGGCCTTTCTCTGCCTGGGAGGGTATTTTTAAATAACAGTCATTGAAGGTGGGTGTCTGAGTGTGTCTGTGGGGTGCTAAAGGGGGCCTCCAGGAGTAGGAGGCAGGAGGTAGACAAAGCAAAATGAGAGGTTAGGGGGAGTGAACCTCTAATTACTGTAGCTAATGATTAGGTTGACCCCTCGGCTGTGATATGACCCCACTCAGCTGGCCTGGATCACGGCTGCGTCTCTGGGGAAGTCCTCTCAGCCATGGAGACTGCTTGTCTTGGCATCCAGAGCTGTGATGGGAAAGTTGACCTCTGAGGCCCTTTGGCTGATAGCAAGCTCCAAAGGAAGTCTTTGAAACATTAGATAATGCTGGAGGAAGAGGGAAGTGGACAGGATTAGAAGGAGTAGTGGACTGGACAGGACGCAGAGTCCAATCTTTGCGCTTGAGGACAGACATTCTGTGAGGTGCTATTGTTAAGTGCTCTGGAGAGGGAAGACGTGGCACTAACACAGTGAGACAGACAAAATAAAAACACCCTGGGCCAAACATCGATATCACTCAAGTGGTGAAAAACCCTTTGTGGATTAAATTAGTTACGTGTTTGGATTCACAGGCAACTTTCCCTAATCACAGCTGTCATAACAATACACAACCACTTTAACTGGCTGCACTTGATATACAGTATGCACATAGTATAAAAGTCCTCATAAGCATACACTTACTGGATATTTAGCATTCTGTTCAATATCATGTGCATCAGCTATTTTTTCACTGACTGTACACATGTTTGTCTACTACAGGTTGTCACCTGAAGACATGGTATACTTTCTTCGACCTCCATCACCATTCCATAGTGTGCGAATTACGGGGGGAACACAGAACCCCCAAATCATACATGAGATCCCATAAATGCAATGAAAGTCCAACTATGGGGGTGGGGGGTCTCTAATTTAACCATTCTCCTATTTAGAAAAATGCAATTGTGTACTGATACAGTGGTAAATATGAAAATGAAATCTTTTTCCAAATTAAACGAACACTTCCACCTCTCTGTCATGGTTTGAATAAGTGACAGTTGGTTCAGGTACTTTCAATCGCATTCATCTCTCTCCTCCGCCTGCTAGCGAACTTACAACATTGTATCAACGGTGCCTTACAGTTTCTCGCGCCGATGAGCTTGGGACGGACACAGCTGTATTTACGTCCCTTATTTCAGCCCCTTTCAGGTTTCCCCACTTTTCTTTTTACAAAAAAGGTAAATTTGTCAGCAAGAAAAATCCCTGAATTCAGGCTACAATAGTAAAGCCTAATGACAATTCGCACTCTGCCCTTCCATATTGACCACCCAGAACAACAAGACTTAGAGCAGAGGAGCGGAGAGAGAAGCAGGGGTCAGAGACTGGAAACATTTACCCCCTACTCCTGATTGCGACCCTAATCACTTTAAGACCCTACCCCCGGCTTGGGAGGGAAATCCCGGATCAGCCTGGCCCTCGTGGCCTCTGCAAACACACAGGGAGGTGTTGATTTACCCTCACCCAGCCAACCCCACTGGGAGGGGGGGGGGGGGGGGGGTGCTGGGTCCCACAGCCACGAGGACCAGAGGCACGACTCAATCATGGAAACCATTAACTTTTACATTAGACATTTTAGTAATTTAGCTCTTATCCGGAGCGACTTACAATTAGTGCATTCATCATTTAGAGACATTCAAAGCTGTTCACTTGACAGAGGGGGTAGCTATGGGTATGGAGGGGGATTAAGGCCTGCCAGCATAACCTGTAAATAAAGCCCAATCAGGGACACTGTCTCCTGGGACACCCTGGGGCCGGAGACCCAGGACCACTAGATCCCTCCGAGTGATGGTGGAGGGCAGGATCATGTAGATCCGGCCCCAACGTGGGACTGTTTTTCCTCACCTCTGATAATGACAGTCCCATGCCATCACTTTGTTTCAGTCTGGACAGAGTCCAGGTGAGGGACTGGCTGGTGCTTGATGTGATCCTGACCATGCCCCATGCCCAGCTCTCTCAGAGGGCAACTCCTGTTCTGCCTTATCAACTGTGTGAAAAGCTGATCTTGGCTGTCCTTTTAGAATGCTACATACACACGCACGCACACACTCAAACACACACACTCAAACACACACTCACACACACAATGGTCAAGGATGGGTACCCTTGAAGCCCTAAGGGATTTGGAGAGCCATCCTCTGGAGTATAATTTCCCTGGGAGCCAGGGATATATTGTGTACAACAGCTTCATAAACTGTCAGTAAAGGACTGGTATAGGACATGGATCTGATAGGAGGGAAGGCAGGGAGACCACAGTGGGATTCATGGTAAGGTCATTCAGATAAATCTGCCAATGAAAACCTGCTGGTGAGACTTTTGCTATTTTGCCTTGACCCCAAGGGAGCCCTCAGAGGCACATCATAAGCCCATTGATTGGGCAACCACATTACAGCAAAACACTTTCTACAAGGACAGCTAACCTGTTTCAGGATCAAATGAAGACAGAGTAAAGTGTACACGCACAGATTTTTACTTATTTATTTATTTTACCGTTATTTTACCAGGTAAGTTGACTGAGAACACGTTCTCATTTGCAGCAAAGACCTGGGGAATAGTTACAGGGGAGAGGAGGGGGATGAATGAGCCAATTGTAAACTGTAAACTGTAAACTGTAAACAATGGGGAAAGATACACATTTCCCATTGTTAGGCCTCCCATGCTTTTAAATCAGACAAATTAAAATAGTCATTAACTTTTAAGAGGTTCAAATTGGGCCCTGGCAGGGAAGCCTGAACTTGAGGTGCAAAGGTTTGTTGCCAAACCTATTGTCATGCCTGCAAGAGAAGAAAGCTGAGGTTTCAAGGGGGGAAATGAACAGTCTAACATGAGGTCCTCTGTTGGCAGTCAAGAGCTACTTAAACCCGTAGACCTGCTTCAACCAGTACATTGAGCTTAGAGACAATGTACAGCACAGTCGATGGAATCATGAACTAGCTGGCCACTGTGGTGTGCTCAAGCTAAATTAGAATAATCACTTACTATGTAGACTTTTCTGCCCAGAGCTGAGAGTGATGTTAATGAATAACCGTGTTGCTGAAACATCAATGTCAAAACCTCCCATTCTTCTATCAATTTTGTATTTTTTTAATTTTGAAATGTAACCTTTATTTAACTAGGCAAGTCAGTTAAGAACAAATTCTTATTTACAATGACGGCCTACCCAGTAATTATAACACAATAATTACCTAGTAGCCTGAGGGCAATTCCACAATAACTGAATTATGATGAGACTCTGAATTTTCACTGTAAAATGTATGCCAAACAAAAACCATTGACATAAAAGTTTAACAAACCATACACCTCTATGCACAATGACTACTTGCTGAAAAATCTCTGCGTAATTCCGTTATCATGGAATTGTCCCTTTAGCCTACTATAGAATAAAGATGATTGTGCCATTCTAGGTCATGCTTACAGTTCAGAATGGGAAACAAGACCACCATTAAAGTGAGCCTATTTTATTCATAAGTGAAGTCTTATTTTAGACATAGGCTACCCACCTTTACAAACTCCTATTTCAGGGAGCGTTACAGCTCCCGTTTGGTTGACAGCCGCGCAGGTTAGTCCCAAGGCGCAGTATCCCAGTGCCCAGTCCTGGCCGGCGCACGGCTCCCACTCCATCCGGGTACACTGATCGCAGCATCCGCACGGGTCCCTGGCCAGAGTCCGACCGCTCTCGCAGGCTTTCGGCGGACACGTCCGGAGATCACATGGCGTACATTCATGAGACATCAACACACGCACCAGAATTGAAAAATTCAAGAACGCGACCAAACACTTCCTGAACATATTTAAAATATGATGATGAGCCCAAGATCGGTAGCCTATGTTAAAAATGTAGGTCTAAGCAAACAATTTCCTTCTGTCAAGTAAATCGCCAAATTAAATCCGCGAGGTCCGTTAGATGTAATTCCAGAAGTTATAACGTTCCGGTTCAAATGGAATGAGAAAAATTGTTGGTACCTGCGCTGTCAGTGCCTTTACAATAGCCTAGGCAGCATGCTGCCCGAGAATAGGCTACCTCGGAAAGTGCACGAAAAAGTGCACGGATGCTCCTGGTTTGGTCTCTCCGGTAGGCTGGCTTACCTTTTACTGTCAATGGGCTATCCTCAGAAAAAAGTATGCAATGCCTACTGTAGGAAGGTGCACTTTCATTGTTGTTTCAAGTAAAATAATAGCTGCGTCCTACGACAACCACATAGTGTGAGTCTTCTGCGTTTGGAGAGGAGTGAGGATGCCTTCACACCGAAACATTGGGATGCAATCTGAGACCCAAATTGACATTACAGGCATAGACATTAGCTGCACCCATTCCTCTTGACTGACATGTACGCCCAGCCTGGTGTACGCCCAGCCTGGGGTACGCCATCCAATCACAAGTAGCGAACGGAGGGAGGATTTGCATTGAGATATCCTCTAATCGTTCGGCTGGTCCTCTCATTTTGTTGCGCAATAGGCAGCGTATTCGCAATAACCCTGAAATTCCGTTGAACGAAATGTTCTTTCCGCTTTTTCTTTTCATTTATACTTTTATTTTAACGACCAATTAATAGTAAATTTTTTTAATCACATTTTCATTTGAGAAAATCATGCTATTTTCTATTTCAATTCAACTGTTGATAATTGTCGGCCTACATGCTCATTGTAACTGATTCTGAAATATCAAATAGATTTTTACATTTGTATGCAATTCAACATATAAACTATTGATCAATCAGTAGGCTGCACACTAGGGCATCTCAAGAAGGAAGCCCGTAACTTAACTGATGTAGCATTTAGATGTGATCTCAGTCAAACATAAACATAACAACATGCTGGGCACATTGCTTCATTTCTGGAATATCATTTCCATAGTTGCGCACTGGACATCATGCAATACCAATAATTCCAGTTAATGGCCATGTCAAAGCATTATCTGCCTATCCAATAGCCCTTGACCACTTCAGAGAGCCCGAAAGACACTGCAGTGACCCGTGGAGACCTCTAGCAGTGGTGCCAATGACCAGCAGACACCAGGGTCAGGTGTATATGAGGTAGGTCATACTGTGTCTTTCACAATACTGTTTACAAAGTACAACATCCCCTGTTAGCTGTTCAACTCTCGAGAGTTAAGACATGTACTGTATGTTGGCTACAGGCCCTAGTCATGTGTATTGTCTTGAGATGTTCAGTATGACTTAGCTACCGTTAAATATAACTCCTTAAGACTGGACATTTGGTGCTTTTGAAACATGGTGGGTCTCTCTTAGAGGGTCCACTGCTGCAGCTCAAAGTGGGGTTCCTGATGGCCGCTGGAGACCCCAGCTCCATGTCAGAGAGTCAGGGTCATGGACTCAGACCTACTCTCACTGAGGACAGGCAACTTTCAGATAGGCTATCAGTTGTTTTTATTCACATTATTACAACGACACACCAGATATTGGGCCAGAAAAGGTCTCGTAACACACAATATTTCCACATTTGTTTATGTTCCTTGTAAGGAAAGCACCAAAGATTATTGAATATTTTTCAGCTCACTGTCACTCCTGGAGAGCATCTGTTTTGTGTTTCCAGTATGTCTCCCTGCTTATGGTCATGATCAGAAAACAGTGCTACTCACGAAAACTCAACAAGTGTTGAGAAATAATCTACTGGGGATTGATACTAGATTTGGCAAAGTATAAACGAGTCCTTGTGTACACATTTGTTCATTTTCAAGGGAAGATGTTCATACCAGTAGCGTTTCTGTTAAAGAGGTAACATGGTTACAGCATGTCATTATGTTGTCATCAACAGTGATTTATGTATTATCATTCAGTAAACAAAGATGAAGCTATGGTTTCAGTCATGTAGCTTCCTCTGTCTGACATTCTATATTGTTTAGTTCCGATAAAACACTCATGCTTACAAAATCTTTGTCATCAGGCACTATCACTCCTAGATTAATACATTTGCTTCAGACATTGTGTGCATGTGTGTAGCTAATAACGGACCCAAACTAGCCAAGGGAGATGCAGGAAGACAGCCTTGCAAAAGGTCTCTAAGTGCAGAGTGCAGGAGGGTAGAACGTCAGTATGTAGTCCTACAGTGAATAAATGACTAAAAGAAAAAAGGAAAAGACAAGGAAATTGACTTACAAACAAGTCTTAATTGAATATACTTTTTCAAGAATAACAGGCTACTGTAAGTATAAATGCTTAAAGTGGCGTGGCACAGCACAGCAGCATGTGCATCAGGACAACAGCCCCCTATGCTCCACAGCCGATAGCAGATTGCTATAATCCAAAAAGCAATCACCTCTTCTCAATGACATCACACCAGTGGTGTAAAGTATTTAAGTAAAAATATTTTTGAGGTGTCTGTACTTTACTTCACTATTTATATTTTTGATTACTTTTACTTTTACTTCACTAATTTCCAAAAGAAAATAATGTACTTTTTACTCCATACATATAGAATGGCACCGGAGGGGATGGCTGCCGTTTTACGTTCTCCAAACCAATTGTGTTTTTTCGCTTAGATAATACATAGATAATATACAGTTACCAGGGTTTTCCTTGCAACGACAAGACAAAACAACTACCTCCGGTAAGACAAGAAAGTGGCGGTCTGTGTCTATTTGTAAATAACAGCTGGTGCATGGAATCTAATATTATTAAGGAAGTCTCAAGGTTTTGCTCACCAGAGGTAGAGCATCTCATGATAAGCTGTAGCCCACACTATTTACCAAGAGAGTTTTCATCTATATTTTTCGTAGCTGTCTATTTACCACCACAAACCGATCTTAGCACTAAGACGGCACTCAACGAGCTGTATAAGGCCATAAGCAATCAAGAAAATGCTCATCCAGGGACGACGCTCCTAGTGGCTGGGGACTTTAATGCAGGGAAACTTAAATCCATTTTGCCTAATTTCTACCAGCATGTTAAATGTGCAACCAGTGTTAAAAACTTTAGACCACATTTACTCCACACACAGAGACGCGTACAATGCTCTCCCTCGCCCTCCATTTAGCAAATCTGACCATAATTCTATCCTCCTGATTCCTGCTTACAAGCAAAAACTAAAGTAAGTGACTCGCTCAGTACGGAAGTGGCCAGGTGACGCAGATGCTAAGCTACAGGACTGTTTGCTAGCCCAGAAAGGAATTTATTCCGGGATTCATCCGATGGCATTGAGGAGTATACCACATCAGTCACTGGCTTCATCAATAAGTGCATCGATGACGTCGTCCCCACAGTGACCGTTCACACATACCCCAACCAGAAGCCATGGATTACAAGTAACATCCGCACTGAGCTAAAGGGTAGAGCTGCCGCTTTCAAGGAGCGAGACAGTAACCCGCTATGCCCTCCGACGAACCATCAAAAAAGGCAAGGCATCAATACAGGACTAAGTTTGAATCCTACTACACCGGCCGGCTCCGACGCTCGTCAGGTGTGGCAAGGCTTGCAAACTATTACGGACTACAAAGGGAAGCACAGCCGCGAGCTGCCCAGTGACACAAGCCTACCAGATGAGATAAAGAAATTCTATGCTCGCTTTGAGGCAAGCAACACTGAAGCATGCATGAGAGCATCAGCTGTTCCGGATGACTGTGTGATCACACTCTCCGTAGCTGATGTGAGTAAGACCTTTAAAGAGGTCAACATTCACAAGGCCGCAGGGCCAAATGGATTACCAGGACGTGTACTCCGAGCTTGCGTTGACCAACTGGCAAATGTCTTCACTGACATTTCAACCTGTCCCTGACCTAGTCTGTAATACCAACATGTTTCAAGCAGACCACCACAGTCCCTGTGCCCACGAACACAAAGGTAACCTGCCTAAATCAACACCATTATCCCAGAAACCCTAGACCCACTGCAATTTTGTATACCGCCCCAACAGATCCACAGATGATGTCATCTCTATTGCACTCCACACTGCCCTTTCCCACCTGGATAAAAGGAACACCTATGTGAGAATGCTATTCATTGACTACAGCTTAGCGTTCAACACCATTAGTGCCCTCAAAGCTCATCACTAAGAATAGGACCTTGGGATTAAACACCTCCCTCTGCAACTGGATCCTGGACTTCCTGACAGGCCGCCCCCAGGTGTTTAGGGTAGGTAACAACACATCTGCAACGCTGACCCTCCCATAGAGTGAATCAGGCTGTTGATTGTGGCCTGTGGAATGTTGTCCCATTCCCCTTCAAAGGTTGTGCGAAGTTGTTGGATATTGTCTCAAACTGGAACACACTGTCATACACGTTGATCCAGAGCATCCCAATCAAACTCAATGGGTGACATGTCTGGTGAGTATTCAGGCCATGGAAGAACTGGGACATTTTCAGCTTGCAGTAATTGTGTACAGATCCTTGAGACATGGGGCCATGCATTATCATGCTGAAATATGAGGTGACGGATGCAGATGAATAGCACGACAATGGGCCTCAGGATCTCGCATGATGCCATCTGCCCGGTACAGTTGAAACCGGTATACATCCGTGAAGAGCACACAGATGAGCTTTCCTGAGACAGTTTCTGACAATTTGTGCAGAAATATTTTGGTTGTGCAAACCCACAGTTTCATCAGGTGTCTGGGTGGCTGGCTGGTCTTAGCTGGTTGTGGAGGTCCTGGGCTGGAGTGATTACACATGGTCTGCGATTGTGAGGCTGTTTGGACGTAATGCCAAATAAAAAAAAACTTTGGAGGTGGCTTTTGGTAGATAAATAAACATTAAATTCAGCTCTGGTCGACATTCCTGCAGTATGCATGCCAATTGCATGCTCCCTCAAAGCTTGAGACATCTTTGGCATTGTGTTGTGTGACAAAACTACACAGAACTGCACACAAAACTGGACTTTTATGTTCCCCAGCACAAGGTGCACGTGTGAAATGATCCTGCTGTTTAATCAGATTCTTGATATGCCACACCTGTCAGGTGGATGGATTATCTTGGCAAAGGAGAAATGATCACTAACAGGGATGTGAGCAAATTTGTTCCCAAAATTTCAGGGATCTTTTATTTCAGCTCATGAAACATGGAACCAACACTTTACATGTTGCGTTTATATTTTGTTCAGTATAAATGGAACCCAAAAGAGTTCTACCAGGAACCAAAAATAGTTATGCTATGGGGACACCCGAAGAACCCTTTTGGAACCCTTTTTTCTAAGTGTGTAGTGAGTAGATGTACGTGTCTGTGTGTGTGTGAATACCAGGGCAGGGAGCAGAGAGCAGGGCGGGTTACCATACATTCTCAGGTCCTGAATGGGTGTAGTGTGCTGGTGGACTGACTCAGGGGCACTGCTGCTGTGACTAACTCACCCAACCTCCAGTGTGTCCATGAGGTCAGCTCCCTGACTCCAGGGTGCGGACACGGTCCCTGGTGGTAGGCTCGTCATCCCCTACATGAGGAGGCCTACAGTACTGCTGGAAGTGGTTATTAGGGTGGGGGGTCTCAGGCCTGAGTGTCTCTGCTTGCCCCTCACACTCCCTCCATTGTTAGAGCTGTTGGATTTACACCCTGCTGCTGTGGAGGGCTTGGCTGGTGTGTGACTGACTGGCCAGTGCCAGAGGGTGTTTCTGATACATTGGAGGGGCTTCCACAGACCCACAGTACAGGGCCTATGGTGAAACAGCGAGCCCCCTCCATGGCCACAACTTACAGGGCTATACAGTGGCTATGTGTTACAGCTTAGAGGGGCTATGTATTGAGTGTGTATGGAGTGGACAGTGTGGGGCACACCTTATTACAGGCCTGAGGATGTGTTTCAGGGGTTTTACTGTAAGAACGGACATATGGGCTCGCTATCGCACATGCTACGCTTATCAGTGAACTCATGGCGCTGATGTGGGAATCAAGGCCATGGTGATGGCAATAGTGAGGCCATGGTGATGGCATAGTGAGGGTTGAAAGAGTTTTCCTGACACTTATACACTATATATAGAAAAGTATGTGAACACCCCTTCAAATTAGTGCATTTGGCTTTTTCAGCCACACCCATTGCTGACAGGTGTATAAAATCGAGCACACAGCCATGCAATCTCCATAGACAAACATTGGCAGTAGAATGGACTGAAGAGCTCCGTGACTTTCAATGTGGCACCGTCATAAGATGCCACCTTTCCAACAAGTCAGTTCTTAAAATTTCTGCAATGCTAGAGATGCCCCGGTCATCTGTAAGTGCTGTTATTGTGAAGAGGAAACGTCTAGGAATAACAACGGCTCTGCAGCGAAGTGGTAGGCCACACAAGCCCACAGAACGGGACCACCAAGTGGTGAAGCATGTAGCGTGTAAAAATCATCTGTCCTCGGTTACAACAAGCCCTATCGTGTTCCAAACTGCCTCTGGAAACAACATCACTACAAGAACTGTTCGTCTGGAGCTTCATGAAATGAGTTTCCATGGCCGAGCAGCCACACAAAAGCTTAAGATCACCATGCGCAATGCCAAGCGTCGGCTGGAATGAGTTAATCTCGCCGCCATTGAACTCTGGAGCAGTGGAAACGAGTTTGCTGAAGTAATGAGTCATGCTTCACCATCTAGCTTTTCGCCTGGCGAATCTGGCTTTGGCGGATGCAAGGAGAACACTACCTGCCCGAATGCATATTGCCAACTGTAAAGTTTGGTGGAGGAGGAATGATCTGGGACTGTTTTTCATGGTTCGGGGCGAGGACCCTTAGTTCCAGTGAAAATAAATCTTAACACTACAGCATACAATGACATTCCAGATGATTCTGTGCGTCTAACTTTGGGGAAGGCCCTTTCCTGTTTCTGCATGACAATGCCCTCATGCACAAAGCGAGGTTCATACAGAAATGATTCGTCAAGATCGGTGTGGAAGAACTTGACTGGGTTGCACAGAGCCCCGACCTCAATCTTTTTCTCTCTTTCTTTCTTTCTTTCTTTCTTTCTTTCTTTCTTTCTTTCTTTCTTTCTTTCTTTCTTTCTTTCTTTCTCTCTTCCTTTCTCTCTTCCTTTCTCTCTTCCTTTCTCTCTTCCTTTCTTTCTTTCTTTATTTCTTTCTTTCGTTCTCTCTCTCTCTCTCTCTCGTAGGCTACCTGGCCTGATGACTCCTTGCTGTCCCCAGTCCACCTGGCCGTGCTGCTGCTCCAGTTTCAACTGTTCTGCCTGCAGCTATGGAACCCTGACCTGTTCACCGGACATGCTGCCTGTCCCAGACCTGC
Source organism: Salvelinus fontinalis (assembly GCF_029448725.1). Lineage (NCBI taxonomy): Eukaryota > Metazoa > Chordata > Actinopteri > Salmoniformes > Salmonidae > Salvelinus > Salvelinus fontinalis. The sequence goes on along the minus strand of NC_074679.1, from coordinate 25,242,830 downwards.
TGTTTTGAACTGTCTAGAGACAGCAGGAGCGGTAGAGATACTCTGAGTGATCGGCTATGAAAAGCCAACTGACATTTACTCCTGAGGTGCTGACCTGTTGCACCCTCTACAACCACTGTGATTATTATTATTTGACCCGGCTGGTCATCTATGAACATTTGAACATATTGGCCATGTTCTGTTATTATCTCCACCCGGCACAGCCGGAAGAGGACAAGCCACCCCTCATAGCCTGGTTCCTCTCTAGGTTTCTTCCTAGGTTCTGGCATTTCTAGGGAGTTTTTCCTAGCCAACGTGCTTCTACACCTGCATTGCTTGCTGTTTGGGGTTTTAGGCTGGGTTTCTGTACAGCACTTTGTGACATCAGCTGATATAAGAAGGGCTTTATAAGTATATTTGATTGATTGATTGATTGAACCCCATCGAACACCTTTGGGATGAATTGAAACGCTGACTGTGAGCTAGGCCAACATCAGTGCCCGACCTCATTAATGCTCTTGTGGCTGAATGGAAGCAAGTCCCTGGCTATATCAGTCTGCTAATACAGGACTATTAAAGGCCCAGTGCACTACTTTTGTGAGAAAGAAAAAAATCTTCTATTTTTATATCATTCTTATTTTTCAGGGGGTGCTGCGGTACCCCAGAACCCCTACTAGCCAGGGAAGTTTTTTTCGCCTGGTCACAGATAGCTGATGTGTTGTGCGCTGAAGTCCACAAGCGAAGGGAAAGGTAAGAGGAGGAGAGAGTGTGGATGCGAGAAGGAATGAAACAATAATCAAAGGGATCATGATGTTTGTATGTGACTGCTATGAAAGTGAATTGTGTTTGCATGTGATCAGGGGTGTATTCATTCCACCAATTCTGTTGAAAACGTTTCTTAAATGTAAGCAAACGGAATGAAACAGGGATAAACATACCTGAATTTGCAACTGTTGGACTAATGATTACACCCGACTGTAGGTCAGCTAGATGCAGGAAAGAGTGTGCAAGGCCCTGTTGAATGTGTCAATGTCTGTCACTTTGTAGCAACCTCACGATGGCTAGAAGGAAAATTCTAAACCTATCGATGTTACATTCAGCTGGGTGAATGGAATATGAATGACAGTCATCCAATATGCTGTAATAGAAATAAGGCCTGCTCATTAAAAAAATAATCGTCCTCCCTAGTCTTAAAGGGGGGCGGCAGTTAGCCTTGTGGTTAGAGCGTTGGGCCAGTAACCAGAAGGTTGCTAGATCGAATTCCTGAGCTGACAAGGTAAACATCTGTTGTTCTACCCCTGAACAAGGCAGTTAACCCACTCTTCCTAGGCTGTCATTGTAAATAATAATTTGTTCTTAACTGACTTGCCTAGTTAAATAAATAAAGATAAAAAAATAAAAAAATAGGGCAACTTTCATCTGTATTTGGCACTGAGGCACTGACTGCCACGGGTGGGGACCATGTGTCCAAGTAGGCTACAGGTATCTGTGTGTGGAAAACATTTCATCACAAGTTAGACATTTAACATGTTTAGTATAGTCTGTTTGTAACTCCACTCACTACTTGTAGCTGCAAAGCCTGTTTGTTTGTGTTGTTGGTCTTGGGCAGACAACAAGAAAATTGCGTTTGAAAAAGGTCAAGATTTTGCTGTGAGCCAATAGGGTAACCTACAGTAGGTAACCACAAGTGGTGGGTAGGGCCGCAACGTTCTATCTAATATCCACCGGGACTATATCAGTTAACATCATTTGAATAAACATTCTACGTTACCATGGACATTATTGCATGACAATACCAGGCAGCCATTGCGAGGGTACCCATGAGCAGTAAATCAGACCTGACCCGTGACAATGTGTGAGAGGTAACCCTGTCAATACTGTTAAACCTTTAAGATAATGGGAATGTTTTTATCCCTGCTTTCTCAGGGGGGTGAAGGGATACAGGAAACATTACTGGGAAACTGACTGGGCATTTCAAAAACGTGAAATATTGCATCATTACAAAATGAAGCCAGGCTAGCAGTATCGTCTTGATGCTAATAAACATTTCAATCAAGATATACTTATCATCGAATACTTAAATTACATCAATCCAAGAGGCAAGCTTTGTTTTTCCATCTGCGGTCCATTGGCTGGCATATGAGTGCAGGCCTTACCGCATGGCTTACTTTACTAGGATTTGTCAGAGGCCTGGATAGAGTTGTAATGGCATACACTTGGGCCTTACACCCGTGGTATTGCTGACCGTGACTATTAATTTGAAAACCAACAGCATCACTCACACTAATAGAGATGTAGTGACACATAGTGGTTCTGGGTTTGGTGGTTGGCACCTCAGACCTTTTGACTCACCCACTCATGTAGAGTTGGAGTATGGAGTTGGAGAGGGTCCTCAGTGAAGCTTTACTTACAGTTCTGGCTGAGCTCCTCTGGATGTGGATCATGCCTGTGACAGACGGCTTACAAACTTATGACTTACCGAACAATAATGTTAAGATGAAAAATTACCAGTTCATTTTTGTTTAACTCTGGGTGACTCCTTTAATGTCTAGAGAGTTAGGTAAATCAGCCTTTAATTTCCTTGCCCCTTACGTTTGGAATGGTTTACAATACACTTAAACATTTTAGGAATTAGTGTCTTTAGGGCATTTCAGATGGTTGTTTTACTGAGAATGTCTCTGTTTTTTATGATTGTCTTTTGTTTTTTGTGTATTGTTGTGTATAATGATGTGTATTTTATTGTGTATATGGATGTGCAGTGGTGGAAAAAGTACCCAATTGTCACACTTGAGTAAAAGTAAAGATACCTTCATAGAAAATGAATCAAAGTCACCCAGTAAAATACTACTTTAGTAAAAGTATAAAAGTATAAATCATTTCAAATTCCTTATATTAAGCAAACCAAACAGCACCATTTACTTGTTTTTTAAAATGTATTTACAGATAGTCAGGAGCACACTCCAACACTCAGACAGAATTTACAAACTAAGCATGTGTTTAGTGAGTCCGTCAGATCAGGGTAATAGGGATGACAGGGATGTTCTCTTGATAAGTGAGTGAAGTAGACCATTTTCCTGTCCGGCTAAGCATTCAAAATGTAATGAGTACTTTTGTGTGTCATGGTAAATATATGTAGTAAAAAGTACATAATTTTCTTTAGGAATGTAGTGAAGTAAAAGTGATATTAAAGTACTGTTCAGATACCCCAAAAAATTACTTAAGTAGTACTTTAACGTATTTTTATTTAAATACTTTACACCACTGTGAATGTGTTTATTGTATTTTAATGTTTATTTTGGTGCTATACAGGGCTCATCTGGAAAAGCATTGACTCCCTGTCAAAATAAAGGTTAAATAAAATAAAAAATACTATGAGCTTCTCACCCTCCAGAATATGACCTTGGAGAGGGATGGCCATGAGCTTGTTTGACATTTGTAAGTGGCATACTAGCTCACCCCTGTAATGTTTGAATGGAACTTTAAGTGGGACCTCTCAGAAGCTTAATCTGTAAATCTTTGTGTTGATGGAAAATTCCAAAGCGGATTGGGAACTTAAAAGAAACGTTGTGTCCAATTCCCACAACACCTGCCCATTATAATCTGTCACTTCATATGTGGGATCAGGGACACTATGGAACCAGCATAGCTTGTAGAGGATACGCGTACATCAGCATGAGTCAGGAGTCAGAACCCAGATAGCCTGCTAGTCTCCCTCCCTGATTGTAAACAGATCTGGAAACCTCTCGCCCTTTGTGAGTGTCCAGCCGGTGGGAGCATGTCGGACCCAGCAGGGGGATCACCCCAGGTAACCATCCCAGGTAACTGAGGCTCTAGATTTATAGTCAGACATCCATCTGGCTCTGGAATGTCAATGCTCCCTGTTTCAGCTGTACATTCTCCCGTAATTACAGTGTCACAAACGCAAACATTAAGGTGAAACAACCACCTTGCTGGCGGAAAATAATTGTTGCTTAATATTATTTCTAAGACGTGTACATGCAGTTTGCTGATTTTAATATTTAGAGTTAGGTAAGAAATATAGAGGAAGAAGCCCCCCTAAGGCCCTAAGCCTTTTGCTGTGAGCGTCTGTTTAGTGAATGCCAGAACGTCTCATCACCATTTTTGGTAAATGAACCTGTACTTATTACGCTATGTGGTGCTGCCTCCCAATGGTATACCATAGGCATTACCTGCTCAACCACTTTCTGGCTTCTCTCTCACCCATTTATCCATTAGGTTAAACAGATACCAGTGAGTGTGCTGAACCAAACTGATGAATATAGAGATTTCGCTCAGAGATAAAGCATCCTCTTGCCTCTAAATTCAGGACTAGGGACAATGTGTCATGGCTGCCAGTCTCTTGCCTATACCCTAAGGCCTGCATCCTCTCACCTCCGTCCTCTCTCGCCTCCTTATGAAAAAGGTCAAAGCAATCTAGGAGGCGAGGAGAGTGAGGCGGCGAGGAGAGTGAACGTGGACGAAAATGCACTTCTATGAAATGAGAAGCTCCTTCTCCACTGGCAAAGGACGTTTACAGGGGGGGATCTCAAAATAAATATTTAAAGTAATAAAGGCAAATTAGGTTAGTTGTGCAAGAGATTTTATAGATAAAATGATAAGTAGCATATTAAAATAAATGTGTGCATGCTTTTCTCCTCCAACAATACAGCTGATTCAAAAAGGGGGTGTGACCGATATTACATCTCTTCCGCGGTAGTAAACGCTTGTGCTTTCTATCCAAAAGGAGGCTATCGAGGAGGACCGTCTTCCTTTTGCTTACTAACAAATTTACACTCCTCGACCACTTGACCACTTATCGGTTTCTGTGTCACGGAGGAGCGAGGATGGAGGAGAGAGGACGGAGTACAGACTTTTCACCAAACGAGAAAAAGCCAGACTCTACTGAGGAGCGATCTAAAGCAGGAAGCTGTGTTGGCTCACAGTTTTTATTGGCCGGACTACAGATCACTTCCTGTTTTTCCTTCTGTGAAATACCAACAAACAATGACAGGAAGGGCCTTTCTCTCTGTCTAGACATGAGTCTGTCAGGCCAGGGACTGCTGCTCTCTATGTTGTCTTGTCTGGCTCATGTCAACATGTCCCAAGGCTGATTCATATCAGCATCCAGTGCCTTCAGAAAGTACTCACACTCCTTGAATTTTTACATATTTGGTTGTACTACAGCTACTACAGTAAATTTAGAGTAAATTTAGATTTTGTGTCACTGGCCTGCACACAATAGCCCAAAATGTCAAAGTACAATTATGTTTTTAGACATTTTTACAAATTAATTAAAGATAAAAAGCTGAAATGTCTTTAGTCAATAAGTGCTCAACCCCTTTGTTATGGCAAGCCTCAATAAGTTCAGGAGTAAAAAAAAAAAGACTTAACAAGTCACATAATAAGTTGCATGGACTCACTCTGTGAGAAAAATAGCATGATTATTGAATGACTACCTCATCTCTGTACCCCATAAATATGATCAGTGGTGGAAAAAGTACCCAATTGTCATACTTGATTAAAAGATACCTTAATAGAAAATTAAACAAGTAAAAATGAAAGTCACCTAGTAAAATCCTACTTGAGTAAAAGTATAAAAGTATTTGGTTTTAAATATAATTAAGTATCAAAAGTAAATGTAATTGCTAAAATATGCTTAAGTATAAAAGGTATAGGTATAAATACTTCCTTATTGTTTTAACTGATAGCCAGGGGCATGCTCCAACACTCAGACAAAATTTACAAACAAAACATGTGTTTAGTGAGTCCACCAGATCAGAGGCAGTAGGGATGAGCAGGGATGCTCTCTTGATAAGTGTGTGAATTAGACCATTTTCCTGTCCGGCTAAGCATTCAAAATGTAACGAGTATTTTTGGGTGTCAGGGAAAATGTATGCCGTAAAAAGTACATCAGTTTCTTTAGGAATGTACTGAAGTAAAAGTTGTCAAAAAATATGAATAGTAAAGTATAGTACTTAAGTAGCACTTTCAAGTATTTTTACTTAAGTACTTTACACAACAGCATATGATTATCTGCAAGGTCCCTCAGTCGAGCAGTGAATTTCAAACACAGATTCCACCACAAAGACCAGGGAGGTTTTCCAATGCCTCGTAAAGAAGGGCACATATTGGTAAAAAAAAATCTAAATAAATAGACATTGAATATCCCTTTGTGCATGTTGAAGTTATTATTTACACTTTGGATGGTGTATCAATATACCCAATCACTACAAAGATACATGGGTCTTCCTAACTCAGTTGCTGGAGAGGAAGGAAACAGCTAGGGATTTCACCATGATTCCAATGGTGACTTTAAAACAGTTAAAGAGTTGAATGGATGTGATAGGAGAAAACTGAGGATGGCTCAACAACATTGTAGTTACTCCACAATACTAACATGAATCACAGAGTGAAAAGAAGGAAGCCTGTACAGAATACAAATATTCCAAAACATGCATCCTGTAAAAATAAGGCACTCAAGTAAAACTGCAAAAAATGTGTCAAAGAAATTAACTTTATGTCCTGAATACAAAGCGTCATGTTTGGATAAAAAGTAACAGAATAGAGCTAAGCACAAGCAAATTCGTAGATGAACACCTGGTTCAGTCTGCTTTCCAACAGACACTGGGAGACAAATTCACCTTTCAGCAGGACAATAACCTAAAACACGAGTTCAGATATACACTGGAGTTGCTTACCAAGATGACATTGAATGTTCCTGAGTGGCCTAGTTACAGTTTTGACTGAAATAGGCTAGAAAATCTATGACAAGACTTGAAAATGGCTGTTTAGTAATGATCAACAACCAACTTGACAAGGCTTGAACATTTTTTAAAGAATCATGTGCAAATATTGTACAATCCAGGTGTGCAAAGCTCTTACAGACTTACCCAGAAACAATAACAGCTGTAATCGCTGCCTAAGGTGAATTCAGGATGTAACACAACAAAATGTGGAATAAGTCAAGGGGTATGATATGTTGAAATCACCTCGGTCTCTCTAATCAGCCACTGCCACTACTTCGCAGATACCTCTCAGCTGACCTCTCCATATTGACCTCTCAGCTGACCTCTCCATATTGACCTCTCAGCTGACTTCTCCATATTGACCTCTCAGCTGACCTCTCCATATTGACCTCTCAGCTGACCTCTCCATATTGACCTCTCAGCTGACCTCTCCATGTTGACCTCTCAGCTGACTTCTCCATATTGACCTCTCAGCTGACCTCTCCATGTTGACCTCTCAGCTGACTTCTCCATATTGACCTCTCAGCTGACCTCTCCATATTGACCTCACAGCTGACTTCTCCATATTGACCTCTCAGCTGACCTCCCCATATTGACCTCTCAGCTGACCTCTCCATATTGACCTCACAGCTGACTTCTCCATATTGACCTCTCAGCTGACCTCTCCATATTGACCTCTCAGCTGACTTCTCCATATAGAAAGTCTAAAAATATGAATTATGGAACGTATCAGAAGCATGTCATCTAACTATATTTTGACCTGTAACTGGTTCCATTGTGACAGATATTTAATGACACCTGTTGTTCCGCTGAAATATTGCTTGTTTGTTTGTTCACTGTACAATGCCATATGTTACATAACTACAGTGGTGGAAAAAGTACCCAATTGTCATACTTGATTAAAAGTAAAGATACCTTAACAGAAAATGACTCAAGTAAAAGTGAGTCACCCAGTAAAATACTACTTGAGAAGAATTTAGAAGTATTTTATTTTAAATATACTTAAGTATCACAATAAATATAATTTCAAAAATATACTTAAGTATCAAAAGTAAAAGTAAAAGTATAAATAATTTCAAATTCCTTATATTAAGCAAACCAGACGGCACGATAAAATGTACAGATAGTCAGGAGCACACTCCAACACTAACAATTTACAAATGAAGCATGTGTGTTTAGTGAGTCCGCCAAATCAGAGGCAGTAGGGATGAGCAGGGATGTTCTCTTGATAAGTGTGTGAATTCGACTATTTTCATGTCCTGCTAAGCATTCAAAATGTAAGGAGTACTTTTGGGTGTCAGGGAAAATGTAAGGAGTAAAAAGTACATTATTGTCTTTAGGAATGTACTGAAGTAAAAGTAAAAGCAATCAAAAATATAAATAGTAAAGTAAAGTACAGATACCCCCAAAAAACGACTTAAGTAGTACTTTAAAGTAGTTTTACTTCAGTACAATGCACCACTGTATAACTATGTTCAACAGTCACTTTGGTACATCTTGTAGTAGACATTTTCTAATTTACAGGCTGCAGTAGATTGAATCAGCCAGCTGAGGGCAGAATTACCCAACTTTTTATGTTGTGTTCTCTCAGGTCTATGGATAGCGTTAGGCCTTATCTAATACAAGGGTGTATACACTAGTGTAATACTGGTGTTACAGCCGAAAAGCAGGGCATTGTATCTCTTGTGGAATGACAATGTGTCTTGGTCTTGGAAAGCTTACAGCTGCAGTGGGGAAGATGTCACATCAATTTGGATTAAGATACAAAGTTACAAAACAGACATGCAATATATCACCATTTTTACCAAGACAGTTAGTTATGAGAGTAGGTTGGCCCTTTGAGGCTTAGCAACACACCTCTTTTGAGACTACAAGGCTCCTTGACTACATCTTGACCATAGGTGTCCTGTATCCTGCCAGCCTGCACAAGATAATAAGACACTGGGGGCGTCCGAAATGATGCCCTGTGCTCTGTATACAGTAGTAATATATGCCAGATTCCAATGGGCCTTGGCCAAAAGTAGTGCACTTAATAGGGATTAGGGGGCCATTTCAGACACAGCTGTCTTTATTAGAGTGTTGTTTACACTGAGTGGCGTGTTGCAGCCAGGGCCTGGGCAGCACATCACAGTGAATCAATGTTTCATACTGACTCTGCTGAGGTAGGCAAGGGTAGACTCTCTGGAGCCAGCTCCCCCATGCCCTCTGTCTCTACCTGTCACTTTAGAGACCAGGAGGGAGGGAGGGAGGAAGAGAGAGAGAGATAGGAAGTGGGGGAGAGGGAGGGAGGGAAAGACGAAGAAAGAGAGGGGGAGAGAGAGACAGAAAGAGTGAGCGACCACAGTAAGCCTTGTCCTGAGGGGATGAGTGTGCCTGAGCTTGGTGTGGAAAGGAGAGGCTGACAGTGTCATATGCTCAGCTTTAAACTGGCTTACGAGCAACACATCTGGGTTTGGTATCATGGGATGCAGTGGGCTGAGGGGTTGTCTGCAAGTTTGAAAGGCTCACTCTGAATGCAAACTTTAAACCAGAAACGTTCTCTCTAACATGCATTAAGGTGCATGCGTGCAGCCGTGCACACCACAAATGCACCGTATACCTCTTTTTCACTTCACACTTCTACTATTCTCAGGGTCATTAATGACTGTATCAGAGGGATTATTTTCTCTGGAAGCAGTGTGTCTGACTGTTCTACAGCCAGCCTTAGGGTGGAAGCCTGTCTATTATTACATGGTCTGATTACACATTTACTGCTCCCAAAAACACCAGCCTTATACAGAACACACGCACCTCTGTCGTCTAACCTGCTCCGTGCAACGTATCTTCTCTCTCTTTTCAGCCTCCTTGCACAATGAAGAAAGTACTCTTCCTGAGCCGAGGCTCTGATTACACATTCAGGTTGGACCTCTCCATTGCTCCCTTGGGCTGTTTGGAGACACAAGGAAAAGAGGAGTTGATGGAAGGAAGGCCCACAAAAGCAATGTGTTTCCTGGCATGTCGGGGCCTGCAGCCTTACCACCTACTGCACCTGTTCTGGAGCCTCACACTCACTTACTGACTGACACACGTAGTACTGGAGCTCTGGTGGCACCTGCAGCGTGGCTCCAACCCAGCTAGGGTGAGGCCCAGACACACCACCACCACCACCACCACCACCACCTCCCTCCCTACACCCCCTCCACCCCCTCCACCCCCTCCACCTCCTCTATCCAGACACTAACCTCACACACGTGTTTGTTTCCCCCATCACCCCTCCACATGTTCCAGACCCCAATTATAGCCTTGCGACACTAGATAATTGAGTACGTTTGTAATGAGGTTGGTCATTGGTATCTGTGGGTAATCCAGTTTAAATGTGACCCAGGCCACACCACGGCCCAGCAGGTTAACTGGTTCTGTGTGTAGTACAGGGTACTGTATAAAGTAGGAGGAAGAGTGCCATTAAATGGAATAAAGTTTGATTTGTTGATGGCTCAGTGTTGATAAGTAACTATTCCTCGTGACAAAAGTTATCCTTCTCAGGGGTTTCCACATTTGCCAATCTCTTCCCATCACTATTTATTTTCAAAAGACTACCTGGGTATAGATAATATCTCACACAGAATGTGGCATACGAGTCACTCTCCATGGACATCCAGCACTGGCAGTAATATTTTACGACAGACTCTTTTACATTTGAGCTAGTTTCCAAACCATGATGCCACACCAAATACGGGTGGTGTAGTTCTCACTTTAAACTCTCAACAAGCCCTCAATCGTTTCAGCATTGTATTCTGTGGTCTCAATGACATGTTTTGAACACACTGTGCCTCTGACTTTGGTGTTGAATAAACACTGGTGTACATCCTAACCTCATCCCTGCTGAGATACTATTTGGCAGCCTGGGCATCCCTCTCTCTGGCTGTGATTGGTTGAGCTTGGTGTTGTTGCTGTGGCAGCAGAGGTAGTGTGACCTCATGGTCAAGGCCAGTGAGTGTAGCGTTCTGCTCATTTCCTTCAGTACCAGGAGCGGGCTCAGGAAATGAACTAACCAGTGCTACAGCTGGGGCCTGCTCCACCATGATACCACCTCCTCCAGAGTCCACACAGGAATCCTTAAACATCATATGTCCGTGTTCTGTTTGTAAAATACATTTGCCTGTGTTTGCTAGTTCATTGCACTTTATCCAGAATATGACATTATGCCTGTAATGACTGAGGTGATGGAGAGCAGTGGAGAGAGAGATAGAGCTCTGAGGTCAAATGGTTACTGTTTGCAGAATCTGGTGCTTCTGTCCCCAATCAAGGAGGGCCTACAGCAGCACCTAGATCTTCTAGGTGCTGCTGTACAGATTCTTTCAGACTTGGGCCCTGACAGTAAATCTCAGTAAGACACAAATAATGGGGTTCCAAAAAAGTTCCAGTTGCCAGGACAACAAATACAAATTATATCTAGACACCGTTGCCTTCGAGCACACAAAGAGTTGTATCTACCTCGACCCAAACCTGTACACCGCAGGTAACTTCCACAAGGCTGTGAACGATCTAAGAGACAAGGCAAGAAGGGCTTTCTCTGCCATCAAAAGGAATGTATAACTCAACTAGGATCTGGCAAAAAATACTTTAATCAGTTATAGAACCCATTGCTTTCTATGGTTGTGAGTTCTGGGGTCCACTCACCAACCTATAATTCACAAAATGGGACAAACACCCAATTGACATTGCATGCAAAATTCAGCAAAAATATGCCTTCATGTACAACACAAAACCCCAAACAATGCATGCAGAGCAGAATAACGGCTATATCTGCCAATTATCAAAATCCAGAAAAGAGCTGCTAAATTCTACAGCCACCTAAAAGGAAGCGATGCCCACACATTTCAGCACAAATCCCTTACCTACAGAGAGATTAACCTAGAGAGGAGCCCAACTCAGCCAGCTGGTTCTGGCTGAGCAACACAATTAGACCCAACCAAATTATGAGAAAACAAAAACATTGCTATTTGACACATTGGAAAGAATCAAACAAAAACTGAGCAAACTGGAATGCTATTTGGCCCTAAACAGATAATTCACAGTAACATAATACCTGACCACTGGGACTGACTCTATATAAGTAAATCCTTGACTATGTACAGACTCAGTGAGCATAGCTTTGCTATTGTGAGAGGTTGCCATAGGCAGACCTGGCTCTTGAGAGAAGAAAAGTGCCCATTGCCCACAAAATGAAGTAGAAACTGAGCTGCACTTCTTTACCTCCTGCCAAAGGTATGACCATATTAGAGACACATATTTCCCACAGATCACACAGACCCAGATTTTTTTTTAAACAAATCAAACAATGATAAACTCCCATATCTGTTAGGCAAAATATCACAATGTGCAATCCCAGCAGTAAATGTGTGACCCCTTGCCATAAAAATTGGGCAACCAGTGGAGCACAAACAACATTTGTGTTATTATCTTTCTATTATTTTTCTCTTTCTCTCTGCATTGTGGGAAGGGCCTGTAGTAAGCATGTCACTGTTAGTCTACACCTGTTGTTTAAGAGGCATGTGACAAATAGTTTATTTATTTATTTGAAATACAACCAACAGTTATCTGTTTACTTATCTTTCCCTACTATTTGTACTACGACTATTTGTACTAGTACTAATTGTACTACTACTATTTGTACTACTATTATTTGCATATTGTTTAAAAAAGCTTTACATAGCTGATAATATAACATTTGAAATGTCTTTATCATTTTGAAACCTTTATGAGTGCAATGTTTACTCTAAATGTTTTATAGTTTTTGTTTTGTCTCACTTTTGTTTGATTATTTTACTTGCTTTGGGGAATGTAAACATATGTTCCCATGCCAATAAAGCCCATTTAAATTGAATTGAAATGAAAACGAGCAGGCATCCAGCAGGGATCCAGCCTGCCACAGCTCTGCGCTGCAGATAAACATGTCTTCACACTGTGGCCACTATCTGACAAGGCTGTCTAGGGTGGTTAGCGATTACACCTACCCCCCTCCTTGGTATTTAAAGCACCCTCTCTATCTTTTTACTGTTTCTGTCGGCCATGTTCCCTTCTATTTAAATATTTTTTTGAAACTTTCGATCACTCTATAGCTCTTGATTTATCGTTCTCTCTTTCTTTCAACTTTCTCCTCTTCCACCACTCCCTCCCCTCTCTCTCCCTCTCCTCAGAGAGTTGACTCACTCTGCTCTGTGGGGTTGTCAGACAAGGCGGCCTCTGTCTGCTGGAGCTGTAGTCAGGCTGTGCAAGGCCAGCCTCCCCTTTGTCCTGGACATCTCTGGGAGATGGATGTGTCTCCAGGGGATTGGCCCTAGAGAAAAGCACATCCAACTCACTCATATTAAATTCTGCTGAGCAAATACAATCCGCCAATGTGTTTTTTTCTCTCTTTTTTAGTGGAATGGCTAATTTAGAGAGAGAGAGAGAGAGAGAGAGAGAGAGAGAGAGAGAGAGAGAGAGAGAGAGAGAGAGAGGAGAGAGAGAGAGAGGAGAGAGAGAGAGAGAGAGAGAGAGAGAGAGAGAGAGAGAGAGAGAGAGAGAGAGAGAGAGAGAGAGAGAGAGAGAGAGAGAGAGAGAGAGAGAGAGAGAGAGAGAGAGAGAGAGAGAGAGAGAGTGGGGGAAGGGTACAGTATCACAATGAGAAAGTTAGAGGCAAATATAACATCAAAGTGAAAGACAATGAAAGTGTCCATGTTGATGTATTTGAAATACTTATTTCTCTCACTTTCTGGAAATAATTATGGAAAACATTAATCGGGGCAGAAGATGCTTCGGATGTCTTTAAAATGTTCAATTCTTTGGGTCCCTGGGAACAGTAGTTGAGAAGCATTGTCTTCTAACAATGTCTGAAAATGTCCATGTTCTTTAATTAACATCATCTATCTGAAGACATCTAACTGTATGAAGTAATCTTATATTGTAAACCATGAAATGTGTATGAAATATTAAAACTGAACAATCTGAATATATATATATACATACAGTTGAAGTCGGAAGTTTACATACACCTTAGCCAAATACATTTAAACTCAGTTTTTCACAATTCCTGACATTTAATCAGAGTAAAAATTCCCTGTCTTAGGTCAGTTAGGATCAACACTTTATTTTAAGAATATGAAATGTCAGAATAATAGTAGAGAGAATAATTTATTTCAGCTTTTATTTCTTTCATCACATTCCAAGTGGGTCAGAAGTTGACATACACTCAATTAGTGTTTGGTAGCATTGCCTTTAAATTGTTTAACTTGGGTCAAATGTTTCGGGTAGCCTTCGACAAGCTTCCCACAATAAGTTGGGTGAATTTTGGCCCATTCCTCCTGACAGAGCTAGTGTAACTGAGTCAGGTTTGTAGGCCTCCTTGCTCGCACACGTTTTTTCAGTTCTGCCCACACATTTTCTATAGGATTGAGGTCAGGGCTTTGTAATGGCCACTCCAATACCTTGACTTTGCTGTCCTTAAGCCATTTTGCCACAACTTTGGAAGTATGTTTGGGGTCATTGTCCATTTGGAAGACCCATTTGTGACCAAGCATTAACTTCCTGACTGATGTCTTGAGATGTTGCTTCAATATATCCATATAATTTTCCTCCCTCATGATGCCATCTATTTTGTGAAGTGCACGAGTCCCTCCTGCAGCAAAGCACCCCCACAACATGATACTACCACCCCCGTGTTTCACTGTTAGGATGGAGTTCTTCGGCTTGCAAGCCTCCCCATTTTCCCTCCAAACATAACGATGGTCATTACAGCCAAACAGTTCTAATTTTGTTTCATCAGACCAGAGGACATTTCTCCAAAAAGTACGATCTTGTCCCCATGTGCAGTTGCAAACCGTAGTCTGGCTTTTTTATGGCGGTTTTGGAGCAGTGGTTTCTTCCTTGCTGAGTGGCCTTTCAGGTTATGTCGATATAGGACTCGTTTTACTGTGGATATAGATACTTTTGTACCTGTTTCCTCCAGCATCTTCACAAGGTCCTTTGCTGTTGTTCTGGGATTGATTTGTACTTTTCGCACCAAAGTACGTTCATCTCTAGGAGACAGAACGCGTCTCCTTCCTGAGTGGTATGATGGCTGCGTGGTCCCATGGTGTTTATACTTGCGTACTATTGTTTGTACAGATGAACATATTACCTTCAGGCGTTTGGAAATTGCTCCCAAGGATGAACCAGACTTGTGGAGGTCTGCCATTTTACTTGAGGTCTTGGCTGATTTCTTTGGATTTTCCCATGATGTCAAGCAAAGAGGCACTGAGTTTGAAGGTATGCCTTGAAATACATCCACAGGTACACCTCCAATTGACTCAAATTATGTCAATTGGCCTATCAGAAGCTTCTAAAGCCATGTCATTTTCAGGAATTTTCCAAGCTGTTTAAAGGCACAGTCAACTTAGTGTATGTAAACTTCTGACCCCTGGAATTGTGATACAGTGAATTATAAGTGAAATAATCTGTCTGTCAACAATTGTTGGAAGAATTACTTGTGTTATGCACAAAGTAGATGTCCTAACCGACTTGCCAAACTATAGTTTGTTAACAAGAAATTTGTGGAATGTTGAAAAACGGGTTTTATTGACTCCAACCTAAGTGTATGTAAACTTCCGACTTCAGCTGTATATATATATATACACACTGTATATTTAAAAGGTTCAGTTCCTTTTGTTGACATATCCTCATGTCACGCTATCCTCAAAGGCTCACACTGTCAAGCCTCTGAGCTCTGGCATGCGCTGGGTCTCTGTCCTGTTTAAAACCACAGTGTTTGGGACTCATCATATGTGTGCTGGCCTGGCCCTAATTTACCCATCTTCTTCTTAGGAGAATAATAGGTGAGGTTTGGAGGAGAGCGGAGCTGCTGTGTCCGAGCTTGTGCTTCTGTCAACCCTCCTCCCTCAAAGCCTGCTCCCCCCTCCCCCACTTCTCTCTTCCGCTCCTCCCCCGGGACTAAAGCATGAGCACCTGCAGAAGCACTGGGCTGTGGGACTCTCTCTCTCCCTCCCTCCTTTTCTCTCATTCTCCATCTCTCTTTGGCAGAATGCCCAAAGCCTGTGTTGACAGACTCACACCCCTGTGCGTGAGAGTGTACCTCTCTGTAGATGGCTGGTTTGTGTGTAGGCTTGATTGTCTGTGTGTAATGCTAGAGTTTACGGAACTTTGACTAAGGTGAATTCAGCCTCTTTTCATGGGGTTGATTCACTATGACAGAAAACACATTTGGTGATAGAGACTCAGCTCTGAGTTATACTGACCCATAATCTCCTGAGGTTACTCATCCACTCCTCCACACCCTGCTTCTTCTCCTCATTCTCCCCCTCCCATCTTCTCCTCCCCTGCTACTGACGGTGTGTCTCTGGCTCTGCTATTTACATGCCTGTGCTTTAATACTCTATATTGATGTGATTTTACTGCAGGGATTTTTAATTAGCTTGCACCTGCTCTATTGTATATGGCACTATGAAACAGCTGGGGATGTACGTTTATTTCCAGATCCCCATGACTAATGCTTGCAAGGCCTTCCTCTTCCCCTTGCATTGGTTTATTCCTTGTCATTTCTCTCCCTGATTGAAACCAGGCTGAGCTCTGGAGCAGCCCAGTGCCAACGCATAGCCTGGCAGCATCTCTGCCACCTCTCCTCTGGCCTGTCTGGCACCCACACACATGGCACTGCCCCAAGCACATGGTTTTAATAGATCTTCTTCTTCTTCTTCTTCTTCTTCTTCTTCTTCTTCTTCTTCTTCTTCTTCTTCTTCTTCTTCTTCTTCTTCTTCTTCTTCTTCTTCTTCTTCTTCTTCTTCTTCTTCTTCACTCTTTCTTTCTCTCCTTCTTTGCCTCCTCATGTCTTTCTGACACATGTGCAGTCAAACACACACACACACACATACACACCCACACACTCTCCCTCACAAACCCAATGTTATGTCCTTGAAATTAAGACTTGAAATTAAGATATTATGGGGTCTCCAATTGCATGCATTTTCTCCTTGGCTGCATGTGGTATTGATTGCTGTATTTTGATCCAGCTGTCGTCCCAACAGTCCCCAAGGTTAGAAAGCAATGTATCACTCACGGCCTGAAGCACATACTCTTTTTCCATTGAACATATTTCCCTGGCCAGAGGGATTCTACATGATTTTCATTAGCTGTGTGATTGCTAGAGAGCAATCATTCTGCAGTCAGATCTACCATCATGCACTGACCAGGATCAGTATCAGGTGCTCTGGGGAACTGCAAGTTTCTAGGGTAGTAGATCAGAGCTCAGGGGAATTCATCTGGCACTAGAAACATTAGAGAGTTATCCCTACACCAGCATCATACTGACCAACTGTCCACTTCTCGCCCACACCACACCAAAGCACAGCCTTGTTGATTTTTCTTTTATTGTTACTTTTCCTCCTTTTTTGTAGAAGTAGTAAAGGTTCTGGGGCTCATCAATATGCTGTATAATAAACCATCGCTCCATATATTATGGTTTAGTTAAGAGGGAAGAAGCAATATCATTCAAATCTAAGATGGATTTTAATTGTAAGATTGATTGAAAATGTATAATCCCTTTGAGGAGTGAAGCTTCGTTGTACAGGTAACTGCCAAAATAAAGGAAACACTTGAGTAAATGAGGGATAGCAGCAGGTACTTCCACACAGGGGTGGTTCCTGAGTTAATTAAGCAATTGACATCTCATCCTGCTTAGGGTCATGTATAAAATGCTGGGAAGGCCATTATTTTGGCTACCATGGCTACAGGATGACAATGCCCCTATCCACAGGGCACGAGTGGTCACTGAATGATTTGATGAGCATGACAACGATGTAAATCATATACCATGGCCGTCTCAGTCACCAGATCTCAACCTAATTGAACACTTTGGGAGATGTTGAATCTACGCCTGACACAGAGTTTTCCACCACCATCAACAAAACACAAAATTATAGAAATGATTGTGGAAGAATTGTTTTATTTTTTAAATGTTTAATTTCACCTTTATTTAACCAGGTAGGCTAGTTGAGAACAAGTTCTCATTCACAACTGCGACCTGGCCAAGATAAAGCAAAGCAGTGCGACACGAACAACAACACGGAGTTACACATGGAATAAACAAACATACAGTCAATAATATAATAGAAAAAAAGTCTATATACAGTGTATGCAAATGGATGGTGTCGCATCCCTTCAATATAGTTCCAGACACTGTAGAATCTATGCCAAGGTGCATTAAAGGTGTTCTGGCTGTTCGTGGTGCCCAATGCCTTATTAACACGCTTTATGTTGGTGTTTCCTTTATTTTGTCAGTTACCTGTTTATCTGTGGGATCCTAGAGCTGTGGTCTTGACTGTGGGGTCACATGGGATGAGAGATTTCATAATCCTAATCATGTGACCAAAGAACCATTTCAATGAAATTTGAATGAAAGCCTAGTAATTACTGCAGTGAAAGGGGCTGAGATGACTGGTCTTGAGTCATGCTGAGACGTTTAATCTGCCTCTCTAATTACTACAATGGGAGAAAATTAAGACAAAATGCCAACATGGTTGTTTTTGAAAATAACTGTAAGGAAAGTCTGAGTCCTCCTTCAATTGAGTGATTCCATGTATTTAAAATATAATTGTGGCCCAATACATTGTACTGCAGCAAGTTTTCAGGTTTGAAAACAGCAAACAATACAAAACCTGTATGGTTTGGGTCTGGCACAGTCTTTTTGCACAAAAGACTCAACAGGCAATGCCAAGAGCAGTCAGCTGGCCTCGTTCCAAAGGGAGCCTTTGTGTGTCCCTCCTCCCAACCCCCACATAACCTCTGTTACCCCCCCCCCCCCCCCCACCCCACCCACCCTGTATCGTATCACCTGGGTCCTGGGCCGTGGCCAGCAGAGTGAAGCCCCCCGGAAGGGACCAGGGATTATGGGTCTTTAAACAGGCCGTCTATGGCCAGTAGACCCAGCAGCCTCCTAAAGGGAATGTGTCTGCTGCTCTGCTCTATAGTATCAGTGCTCTGGTGTAGCAACACTGAACCCCTTCAGTCTGACTCTACCTCTGATATGATACTCATGCTGGTACAACTGTACAACCCTCCCTGAGGTACCGTATCTATGTCTGCCTGCCTGCCTGCCTGCCTGTCTGCCTGTCTGTCTGTCTGTCTGTCTGTCTGTCTGTCTGTCTGCCTAGCTGTCTGTCTGCCTGTCTCTCTGCCTGCCTGGCTGTCTGCCTGTCTGTGAAGCAATCTCAAGATAAATAGCCAGTCTTCTGTCTAGTCAGGGATACTATAATACTGTACTTAAGTGCACCCTGTCTCTGTGACACAGAGACACCTGTGGAATAAAAGGATTGTTCATCTTATTCCTGCCGGTGTTACATTTATATCCTGTATCTTGGAAAACATTAAGTGCATACATAATATGCTCTCTCTCTGCTGCATGTTACGTGACACGTCTCTCCTCTTCTATCCATCCAATTGGCTTTTCAAAACCGCAAGCCCAGGTGCCCCAGCATTCAGAAGTCCCACTCCCGGGACTCCCCATTCTTGAGGCATCACTAGGCTTGTGACTTTAATCACATTATGTTAAGACGTGGCCTTTCCCATGAAGGGAAGACCTTGAGCGTTCTTGAAGACTTTGTCCAGTGTGTTGTCCACTCTGGTACTGCATGGGGTCAGGGCTACATGCCCAGTGCTGGCCTCTGGTCCCTATTGTGAAGCATGACTTCTCATTAGAACTGTCCTCATGTGACTGGGCCACTCAAACACACACACACGCACGCACGCACGCACGCACGCACGCACGCACGCACGCACGCACGCACACACGCACACACACACACACACACACACACACACACACACACACACACACACACACACACACACACACACACACACACACACACACACACACACACACACACACACACACACAACAAGGTACACTCATCACATGACCAGCTGAAGAAGAGCCATTGTTCTGCTTCACAGGGTCCCTTCACACACAATTCCCTATATGCACGTGCCACAGCTACATACTGTAAGTCCCTGTATTAATATTCTGTGACTGCACACTTCCACATGTGCATTGAAAGTTGCCACTGAAATCATTCTGTGTTCAGGCTGTGTTCAACAACATAACTCTTGTATCCGTATGAAACAACTAACTACAGAACTCACTGTTGTTTATCATATATGCATAGTCACTTTAACTATACATTCATGTACATACTACCTCAATTCAGCCGACCAACCAGTGCTCCCGCTCCCGGTCTATCTGCATTGTGTCCCGCCACCCCCGCCAACCCCTCTTTTACGCTACTGCTACTCTCTGTTCATCATATATGCATAGTCACTTTACAGTTTTTTTCAACTGCTTACACACAAAATATTTTCATGTCACACGATTTTTGAAACCTCTCACTCAAAGTGCAAAACTACACACCAAATATCCAAAACCATAAGCTATTTCTCAGCCTTTGACTCAGTTGTCAATTGCATAAAACACTTTTTTTCAAAACACTACACACAATTCTCTACCTAAAACACAAAAATCTAACAGGAAGTGACTTGCTTTCCTTTTCCAAACACAACCAATTAAAGGCTACACTTATTCACCAGGTCACACACACACTCCTCACATGTGCAAACACTAATAGCTTAACTGATCACTAACCAATCACTGCTTTACTGTAGTATAGGCCTATAAATAGGTCAAAGGTCAGATTACCTGTTTTGAACAATGGATGCTAACAATGGACAGAGAGCAAGAGGAGTAGGAGGGAGAGGAAGAGGAAGAAGAGGACCAGGGCAAAGAAGAGAAGGAAGGAGAGCCGTCTCTGATGAGATTAGGCAATACTTGTTGATCATGTGATCAACCACGGTTTGACCATGAGAGAGGCTGGACTGAGAGTCCAGCCCAACTTGAGTCGGTTTACAGTGGCGTCCATAATTCGAAACTTCAGAAATGAGAACAGGTATGCAACTATCTAATGACTATTTTAGCATTACAGTAATGTACTGTAAAATACGTATGACTGCATAGTATTGCATAAACATTTGTAACTCTAAGGCATCCATTTACTGCACTGCATTGAATGAATGAGGTTGGTTATCATGCTGTACTACCTGTTTTTGTACGTTGTTTACAGTTCCTATGCTGAACACATAGTGTGTTTGAATTCTGTACAGAGAGGAAAGGCAAAGACATCATGGAGGACAAGGACGCTTGTTTACAGATGTACAAGAGACTGCAATTATAAATATGGTTTTGGCCAACAATGCAATTAGGATTCGAGAGATAAGAGAGCATATCTTTAATAATGACACCATATTAAACAACATCAATGCTGTAAGCCTGTCGACCATACAACGCATCCTCTAACGGCACCGAGTGACGATGAAACAACTTTACAAGGGGCCATTTAAGAGAAACTCTGACAGAGTCAAGAATATGCGACATGACTTTGTAGAGGTATGTATGCAACACTACTTCCAGTACTTCAGACATACCATATTTACTCATCTGTATATCCTTTTATCTGTTACAGAGAGTATTGGAGCTGGATGCCCATGTAATTCGCCATGAATTTATTTATGTGGATGAGGTTGGCTTCTACCTCACCAAAACCAGGCGCCACGAAAGAAATGTAATAGGACAGAGGGCAATTACCAATGTCCCTGGACAGCGTGGGGGTAATATAACTATGTGTGCTGCCATCACTCAAAACGGGGTCCTCCATCACAATGCCACACTGGGTCCGTACAACACCGGCCATATGCTCACTTTTCTGGATGCAATTTACACAATGCTTGTCCCTGATCCAGATCAGGAGCCTGCTAGATTTGTGGTTTTATGGGACAATGTTAGTTTTCACCGGGCTGTTCTGGTCCAAAACTGGTTTGCCACCCATCCACAATTTGTAGTTTTGTACCTACCCCCATATTCACCTTTCCTAAATCCCATAGAGGAATTCTTCTCAGCCTGGCGCTGGAAAGTGTATGATCGCCAACCCTATGCCCGCATGCCGCTTCTCCAGGCAATGGAGGACGCATGTGGGGACATAGAGGTTAACTCTGTCCAAGGTTGGATACGCCATGCTAGGAGATACTTCCCTCGATGTTTGGCAAGAGAAAACGTATCTTGTGATGTGGACGAAGTATTGTGGCTAGACCCAGGCCGGAGAAGAGATGAAGCGTAGCTTAGCACTGGTGACTGCCCCCCCTACCAATTCATGGACTGCCCCCCCCCCGGGACCCCACACACACAATTGTGTTCTTTACTGTATTCTAAAGAATATACTTTTGGTTTACATATGTTTATGGTTTTGTTGTATGCTACTTTATACAACAGTAATGTTTGGCCTAATAAATATTTTCTGTTTCTACATTGCATTGGTGTTTACAGTGTACTTGTTACCTCTCTCAGCAGATTACTTTCACTGTAGAACATTGTATTGAAATGTAGATATAAGCCTATGAAAGACCAAAGAGCTTTAGATTTAGAACAACAGTGTTTACATGGTATATCCAAAAATGTACTATTATGAAAACAGTGTTTGCCATTTGATGCAAATGCTTCATTCTGACATGTGTTTATGGCATTTTGAATGCAGTGTTACATTTTGAAGGAGATGTGAGGCATTTTGCATTTTGTGTGTGCAGTTTTGGGAATTGTGTTTAGAGTTTTGAAAAAAGGAGACAGTGTGTAAGCAGTTGGAAAAAACTGTAACAATATATCTACATGTACATACTACCTCAATCAGCCTGACTAACCGGTGTCTGTATGTAGCCTCGCTACTTTTATAGCCTCACTACTGTATATAGCCTGTCTTTTTACTGTTGTTTTATTTCTTTACTTACCTATTGTTCACCTAACACCTTTTTTGCATTATTGGTTAGAGCCTGTAAGTAAGCATTTCACTGTAAGGTGAAACACCTGTTGTATTCAGCGCACGTGACAAATAAACTTTGATTTGATTTGATGTGTTGTCCTGCACTAGTAAACATTCTGAAGTGAACAGGCTGTGGTAGAAGTACTCATATACACAGTTTGGAAGGCCAGGGTTTCAGGGGTGAATACCTGTTGGAAGGGAGTGAATAAGGCCTAGCTCTGTCTCTCAGACCCCAGGCCCCAGTCTCCGCCCTACCCTTGCACCAGTGGTCCCAGTATGCCCAGTGTGATAGGGACCCATGGCAGGCTGTGACATTGACAGGCCATTAGCCTGCTTTGCTGAAGGGGCTCTGCTGGGGTCAAACACCTGACCTCAGGGGCCTGGTGTCTTCAGGGACACAGGGTCAGGGTTAGGAGGGGGGTGTATGACCATGCCTGACCCCAATCTCTATTCTTTGGGCACAAGTCACAAGACAAACATTTTTAACTATGATTTATGAGCTAATGGACTTTTTACAGATATGACTTTGCACTGTGGGGACGAAAGCACGTAGGCTACTGCTCTTATACCGCTAAGTCAACATGAACTGTGTGTTTTTTAGACAACTGTGTAATGGGTTTCTTTGGGCTTTGGTAACTTTGTACATCAGTCATAGTAAAATACAGCTGTGTATGAACCAGTGCAGGGTGGTGAGAGTGGTGGTCACACTTTGCACTGAATAGATGTTCGATGAAATGTGAAGAGGGTCACACTTTGGCAGCTGTCTTGTCTGGTGTGTCTTTTTCACGGTGTTAGACGAGACACAGCTGTGTGTGCTCACAGTAAACCACTGAAGCTCGAGGGAACTGCACCTGTGAACTGCACCATTTTGTTCCACGAAATGAGGGCCTTTTGTATCCCTTTGATATTTTAAGTAGAAATTGTGCACCAATATTGAATTTAAAAGCCTATCATATTAAAACCCTTTCCTGCAGTCGAATGACCAAATCTCACTCTAGTGGCCTCATGGGTGGAATGGTATTAATAGTTTTCATAATTAAAAATGGCAGTCTTCTCTGATGTATATAAAGTGTAATATTGGGATGCAAACTCAAAATTGAATACATTTCAACTCTATATCTGACATGGTACAGGTGTCTTGTTTGTTTTAGACTCATAACCATGTGTGTGAGGTGTATACTTTTGTGTCAAAGTAGATTAGTTTAAGACTTACCAAGAAACACTCTGTGTGACCCTGATTTAGTTCACTGCAGAAAAATGTTAAATTAAGTGCTCTTTAACATAGACCACATGGATAAATTCAATAAACCTTATTTTTAATATAAATATTTCATTTGATTAGTGATTCATTTACGTCTGTCCCTCATTTTACGGTCAACCCTGTTACGTGAACTGAAGAGTCCTTTTAATTGTCACGTTCTGACCATAGTTCTTTTGTATTTTCTTTGTTTTAGTGTGGTCAGGGCGTGAGTTGGGTGGGTAATCTATGTTTTGTGTTTCTGTGTTGTATTTCTGTGTTTGGCCTGATATGGTTCTCAATCAGAGGCAGCTGTCAATCGTTGTCCCTGATTGGGAACCATATTTAGGTATCCTGTTTTCTGTTGGGTTTTGTGGGTGTTTGTGTTCCGTGTCAGTGTTTGTCGCCACACGGTACTGTTTCGTTTGTTCACATCATTTATTGTTTTGTTTAGTGTTCTGAGTTTAATTAAAAACATCATCATGAACACTTACCACGCTGTGCTTTGGTCCTCCTCTCTTTCTCCCGAAGACGATCGTTACAGAAACACCCACCAAAAAGGACCAAGCAGCGTGGTAACGGGCAGCAGCAGGAGAACCAGCGCTTTCTGAAGAAATGGACTTGGGAGGAGATTACTGGACGGCAAGGGACCCTGGGCACAGGCTGGTGAGTATCGTCGCCCCAAAGCTGAGCTGGAGGCAGCGAATGCGGAGAGGCGGTGGTGTGAGGAGGCTGCACGAAAGCGCGGCTGGAAGCCAGAGAGGCAGCCCCAAAAATTTCTTGGGAGGGGGGACACGGGGAGTGTGGCTAAGTCAGGTAGGAGACCTGAGCCAACTCCCCGTGCTTACCGTGGAGAGAGAGCGACCGGGCAGGCACCGTGTTATGCAGAGATGCGCACGGTGTCCCCGGTAGGCAGGCATAGCCCGGTGCGGTACATAGCAGCACCTCGTATCGGCCGGGCTAGAGTGGGCATCGAGCCAGGTGCCATGAAGCCGGCTCTACGCATCTGGTCTCCAGTGCGTCTATGCCCTGTTCCTGCTCCCCGCACTGCCCTGAGGTGCGTGTTCCCTGCCCGGTACCACCTGTTCCGGCACCACGCACTAGGCCTACTGTGCGCCTCAGCAGGCCAGAGCTCCCCGTCTGTCCAGCGCCACCTGAGCTGCCCGTCTGTCCAGCGCCGCTTGAGCTGCCCATCTGTCCAGTGCCGCCTGAGCTGCCCGTCTGTCCAGCGCCACTTGAGCTGCCCGTCTGTCCAGCGCCGCCTGAGCTGCCCGTCTGTCCAGCGCCGCCTGAGCTGCCCGTCTGTCCAGCGCCGGCTGAGCAGCCCGTCTGTCCAGCGCCGCCTGAGCTGCCCGTCTGTCCAGCGCCGGCTGAGCTGCCCATCTGTCCAGCGCCGCCTGAGCTGCCCGTCTGTCCAGCGCCGCTAGAGCCGCCCGTCTGTCCTGAGCCGCTAGAGCCGCCCGTCTGTCCTGAGCCGCTAGAGCCGCCCGTCTGTCCTGAGCCGCTAGAGCCGCCCGTCAGTCAGGAGCCTCCAGAGCCGCCCGCCAGTCAGGAGCTGCCAGAGCCGCCTGCCAGTCTGGAGCAGCTCTTCAGTCCGGAGCTACCCCTCAGTCCTGAGCTGCCCCTCAGCTCGGAGTTGCCCTCAGTCCGGAGCTGCCCTTCAGTCCTGAGCTACCCCTCAGTCCTGAGCTACCCCTCAGTCATGAGCTACCCCTCAGTCCTGAGCTACCCCTCAGTCCGGAGCTGCCCCTCAGTCCGGAGCTGCCCCTCAGTCCGGAGGAGTTTTTTCATTCCAGAGGCGTCCTTCAGTCCAGAGGCGTCCTTCAGTCCAGAGGTGTCCCTCAGTCCTGTGAGCCCGGTTATTAGGGTTCCTAGGAGTTCACTAAAGCGGACAAAGACTATGGTGGAGTGGGGTCCACATCCTGCGCCAGAGCCACCACCGCGGACAGATGCCCACCCGGACCCTCTCCTATAGGTTCCGCACCTTGGGGGGGGGGGGGGGGGGGGTACTGTCATGTTCTGACCATCTGTCCATCGCCGCCTGAGCTGCCCGTCTGTCCAGCGCCGCTAGAGCCGCCCGTCTGTCCTGAGCCGCTAGAGCCGCCCGTCTGTCCTGAGCCACTAGAGCCGCCCGTCTGTCCTGAGCCGCTAGAGCCGCCCCTCGGTCAGGAGCCGCCAGAGCCGCCCGCCAGTCAGGAGCTGCCAGAGCTGCCTGCCAGTCTGGAGCAGCTCTTCATTCCGGAGCTACCCCTCAGTCCTGAGCTGCCCCTCAGTCCTGAGCTGCCCCTCAGTTCGGAGTTGCCCTCAGTCCGGAGCTGCCCTTCAGTCCTGAGCTACCCCTCAGTCCTGAGCTACCCCTCAGTCATGAGCTACCCCTCAGTCCTGAGCTACCCCTCAGTCCTGAGCTACCCCTCAGTCCTGAGCTACCCCTCAGTCCGGAGCTGCCCCTCAGTCCGGAGCTGCCCCTCAGTCCGGAGAAGTTTTTTTAGTCCAGAGGCGTCCTTCAGTCCAGAGGCGTCCTTCAGTAAAAAAAAAAAATCCAATCAATTGCCATTCCCTGTTCCACTGTCACATAGGGATTTATGGCTGATTTAAGAAGAAATCGTCAACCCTGTTACTTTATTTGGCACTTAATAGGCACTTACTATAGTTTTTTATGTAACCTCTTGAGATGGGATAACATGTTTTTTAAGAAGTTGAACATGTGCTCTTTATGATATAATGTTAAAACTAGGTGAAATCAAACGCTTAAAAAAAGATACACTTCTCAAAAGGCACCGAATTGGTGGAATGACACATCTCCTTCTCAGACCTGACCAAAGAACTTCATCCCCTCCCCAAAGCACATACACCAAAACCCTACACTACTACACTACACCTCGGTCTCTTCCAAGCCCTCTCTTTCAGCAGAAATTCTTCTTCATCAATGGTTGGCAAAGATGTTGTAGTGTAGAGGTGAGACGCAGAGCAGACAGGAGAGAAAGGCTAGCTGGTTATTGTCATTA
The DNA here is from genome assembly GCF_029448725.1 of Salvelinus fontinalis. Taxonomy (NCBI): domain Eukaryota; kingdom Metazoa; phylum Chordata; class Actinopteri; order Salmoniformes; family Salmonidae; genus Salvelinus; species Salvelinus fontinalis. The sequence continues at coordinate 25,215,994 of NC_074679.1, read as the reverse complement.
AATCCCAAAGGTCACACACAGAAATAGAAAAGGTTGAGTGTAATCATGACATAGTTGTACAATAATTTAATTATTTGAAAGCATAACACGCTAGCTCATGGTTTAATGATATTGTGTAGTAAACAAACATATAATAATTTGCCAATTGACAGTTCATAATAATAACTCCTTCAAACTCACAAAGTGTGTTGTCTATTCCGGTTTTCATTGAGGTAGAAACTGTATGTTTTCATTGAGGTATTTACGGACTGTATGTCACGACATATCCTCATTCCCTATGAAAACAATGCTGTGCCACGCTGTCACTTCCTGTCTTGCACCATGACACCACTGTGGCATCCTGTGTTAGTGTGATAAGCAGTCCCCTGATACCCCCTCTAGAACCAGAACAAAAGAACCAGAGGAAGAGGGCAGGTCTGTTCAATGAGAGTCTGACAAAAAATGTCAGTCCCATATGGTTCAGATTGAACACAATAAAAACAAATCCCTAACTGGGCCGCCAATTCATATGCAATTAGGACAATGTAACCCAATGATGTATGAGCAGGATCTTACTTACACTGCTCTCTAAAAGAACAAACCAGGATATACAGTTGAAGTAGGAAGTTTATATACACTTAGGTTGGAGTCATTAAGATTCGTTTTTCAACCACTCCACAGATTTTCTGTCAACAAACTATAGTTTTGGCAAATTGGTTAGGACATCTACTTTGTGCATGACACAAGTAATTATTCCAACAATTGTTTACAGACAGATTATTTCACTTATAATTCACTGTATCACAAGTCCAGTGGGTCAGAAGTGTACATCAAATCAAATCAAATCAAATGTTATTTGTCACATACACATGGTTAGCAGATGTTAATGCGAGTGTAGCGAAATGCTTGTGCTTCTAGTTCCGACAATGCAGTAATAACCAACAAGTAATCTAACCTAACAATTCCACAACTGCTACCTTATACACACAAGTGTAAAGGGATAAAGAATATGTACATAAAGATATATGAATGAGTGATGGTACAGAACGGCATAGGCAAGATGCAGTAGATGGTATAGAGTACAGTATATACATATGAGATGAGTAATGTAGGGTATGTAAACATAAAGTGTCATAGTTTAAAGTGGCTAGTGATACATGTATTACATAAAGATGGCAAGATGCAGTAGATGATATAGAGTACAGTATATACATATACATATGAGATGAGTAATGTAGGGTATGTAAACATTATATTAAGCGGCATTGTTTAAAGTGGCTAGTGGTACATTTTTACATAATTTCCATCAATTCCCATTATTAAAGTGGCTGGAGTTGAGTCAGTATGTTGGCAGTGGCCACTAAATGTTAGTGGAAGCTGTTTAACAGTCTGATGGCCTTGAGATAGAAGCTGTTTTTCAGTCTCTCGGTCCCTGCTTTGATGCACCTGTATTGACCTCGCCTTCTGGATGATAGCGGGGTGAACAGGCAGTGGCTTGGGTGGTTGTTGTCCTTGATTATCTTTATGGCCTTCCTGTGACATCGGGTGGTGTAGGTGTCCTGGAGGGCAGGTAGTTTGCCCCCGGTGATGCGTTGTGCAGACCTCACTACCCTCTGGAGAGCCTTACGGTTGTGGGCGGAGCAGTTGCCGTACCAGGCGGTGATACAGCCCGACAGGATGCTCTCGATTGTGCATCTGTAGACGTTTGTGAGTGCTTTTGGTGACAAGCCGAATTTCTTCAGCCTCCTGAGGTTGAAGAGGCGCTGCTGCGCCTTCTTCACAACGCTGTCTGTGTGGGTGGACCAATTCAGTTTGTCCGTGATGTGTACACCGAGGAACTTAAAACTTTCCACCTTCTCCACTACTGTCCCGCCGATGTGGATAGGGGGGTGCTCCCTCTCCTGTTTCCTGAAGTCCACAATCATCTCCTTTGTTTTGTTGACGTTGAGTGTGAGGTTATTTTCCTGACACCACACTCCGAGGGCCCTCACCTCCTCCCTGTAGGCCGTCTCGTCGTTGTTGGTAATCAAGCCTACCACTGTAGTGTCGTCCGCAAACTTGATGATTGAGTTGGAGGCGTGCATGGCCACGCAGTCGTGGGTGAACAGGGAGTACAGGAGAGGGCTCAGAACGCACCCTTGTGGGGCCCCGGTGTTGAGGATCAGCGGGGTGGAGATGTTGTTACCTACCCTCACCACCTGGGGGCGGCCCGTCAGGAAGTCCAGGACCCAGTTGCACAGGGCGGGGTCTAGACCCAGGGTCTCAAGCTTGATGACGAGTTTGGAGGGTACTATGGTGTTAAATTCTGAGCTGTAGTCGATGAACAGCATTCTCACATAGGTATTCCTCTTGTCCAGATGGGTTAGGACAGTGTGAAGTGTGGTTGCGATTGCGTCGTCTGTGGACCTATTGGGTCGGTAAGCAAATTGGAGTGGGTCTAGTGTGTCAGGTAGGGTGGAGGTGATATGGTCCTTGACTAGTCTCTCAAAGCACTTCATGATGACGGAAGTGAGTGCTACGGGGCGGTAGTCGTTTAGCTCAGTTACCTTAGCTTTCTTGGGAACAGTGCTTTGAGAGACTAGTCAAGGACCATATCACCTCCACCCTACCTGACACCCTAGACCCACTCCAATTTGATTACCGACCCTCTTGAAGCATGTGGGAACAGCAGACTGGGATAAGGATTGATTGAATACATACACTAAGTTGACTGTGCCTTTAAACAGCTTGGAAAATTCCAGAAAATGTCATGGCTTAAGAAGCTTCTGATGGGATAATTGACATCATTTGAGTCAATTGGAGGTGTACCTGTGGATGTATTTCAAGAAATACCTTCAAACTCAGTGCCTGTTTGCTTGATATCATGGGAAAATCCAAAGAAATCAGCCAAGACCTCAGAATTCTTTTTTTAGACCTCCACAAGTCTGGTTCATCCTTGGGAGCAATTTCCAAATGCCTGAAGGTACCACATTCATCTGTACGAACAATAGTACGCTAGTATAAACACCATGGGACCACGCAGCCGTCATACCGCTCAGGAAGGAGACGCGTTCTGTCTCCTAGAGATGAACATACTTTGGTGCGAAAAGTGCATATCAATCCCAGAACAACAGCAAAGGACCTTTTGAAGATGCTGGAGGAAACTGGCACAAAAGTATCTATATCCACAGTAAAACAAATCTTATATCGACATAACCTGAAAGGCCACTCAGCAAGGAAGAAGCCACTACTCCAAAACCGCCATAAAAAAGCCAGACTACAGTTTGTAACTGCACATGGGAACAATGATCGTACTTTTTGGAGAAATGTCCTCTGATCTGATCTGATGGTCTGATGAAACAAAATTAGAACTGTTTAGCCATAATGACCATCGTTATGTTTGGAGGATAAATGGGGAGGCTTGCAAACTGAAGAACACCATCCCAACCGTGAAGCACGGGGGTGGCAGCATCTTGTTGTGGGGGTGCTTTGCTGCAGTAGGGACTGGTGCACTTCACAAAATAGATGGCATCATGAGGTAGGAAAGTTATGTGGATATATTGCAACATCTCAACATCAGTCAGGAAGTTAAAGCTTGGTCGCAAATGGGTCTTCCAAATGGACAATGACCCCAAGCATGCTTCCAAAGTTGTGGCAAAATGGCCAAAGGTCAACCAAGTCAAGGTATTGGAGTGAACATCACAATGCCCTGACCTCATTCCTATAGAAAAATTGTGGGCATAACTGAGAAAGCGTGTGCGAGCAAGGAGGCCTACAAACCTGACTCAGTTACACTAGCTCTGTCAGGAGGAATGGGCCAAAATTCACCCAACTTTTTGTGGGAAGCTTGTGGAAGGCTACCCGAAACGTTTGACCCAAGTTAAACAATTTAAAGGCAATGCTACCAAATACGAATTGAGTGTATGTAAACTTCTGACCCACTGAGAATGTGATGAAAGAAATAAAAGCTGAAATAAATCATCCTCTCTACTATTATTCTGACATTTCACGTTCTTAAAATAAAGTGTTGATCCTAACTGACTTAAGACAGGGATTTTTTACTCTGATTAAATGTCAGGAATTGTGAAAAACTGAGTTTAAATGTGTTTGGCTAAAGTGTATGTAAACTTCCGACTTCAACTGTACCTGCACTGCACACCATCAAACCGGCTGACTGAGTGTGCTGACTGTACACAGACTTCCCCCAAGTTATGAAGCAAGGTTTTCTACAAGTGGCCTTTTCAACAGCCATAGACTCTACCCAAGAGGTCTCCAACATACAGTACCAGTCAAAAGTTTGGACACACCTACTCATTCAATGTTTTTTCTTTATTTTTACGGTTTTCTACATTGTAGAATAATAGTGAAGACATCAAAAACTATGAAATAGCACATATGGAATAATTTAGTAACCAAAAGAGTGTTAAACAAATCAAAATACACTGCTCAAAAAAATAAAGGGAACACTTAAACAACACAATGTAACTCCAAGTCAATCACACTTCTGTGAAATCAAACTGTCCACTTAGGAAGCAACACTGATTTACAATAAATTTCACATGCTGTTGTGCAAATGGAATAGACAACAGGTGGAAATTATAGACAATTAGCAAGACACCCCCAATAAAGGAGTGATTCTGCAGGTGGTGACCACAGACCACTTCTCAGTTCCTATGCTTCCTGGCTGATGTTTTGGTCACTTTTGAATGCTGGCGGTGCTCTCACTCTAGTGGTAGCATGAGACGGAGTCTACAACCCACACAAGTGGCTCAGGTAGTGCAGCTCATCCAGGATGGCACATCAATGCGAGCTGTGGCAAGAAGGTTTGCTGTGTCTGTCAGCGTAGTGTCCAGAGCATGGAGGCGCTACCAGGAGACAGGCCAGTACATCAGGAGACGTGGAGGAGGCCTATAAAAATCGGCCGATTAATTGGTATCGGCTTTTTTGGTCCTCCAATAATCGGTATCGGTATGGGCGTTGAAAAATCATAATTGGTCGACCTCTAATTCACACCCAATGACTTTTTCCACATTCATTCAAATGTATAAATTGAGATTTTGTTTCAGATTCAACCACAAAAACCAGGGAGATTTTCCATTGGTTCGCAAAGGAAGGTACCTGTAGATGGGTAAAAAAAACAGACATTGAATATCCCTTTGAGCATGGTGCAGTTATTAATTATACTTTGGATGGAATTGGAATTTTGTATTATTCTGTAAGTAAATCTGAAACACTCCATTTAGTATGATGGTATGTATTAATTTGTGGACTTCCATCACCCATTTCGTATGATATGTTACAAATTACAATTCATATTATATGTTACAAATTTGCAAAGCGTACAATATGTTATGAATTTGCAAAATGTACAATATGTTACAGATTACAAAATGTATGATATGTTACAAATTCTAGTTAGGTGGCTAGGTGGCCGACGTTAGCTTGCTGGCTGACGTTAGCTAGGTTAGAGGTTAGGGTTAAGGTTAGAGCTTAGTTTAGGAGTTAGGTTAAAGGGTTAATGTTATGGTTCAGGTTAGGGGAAAGATTAGCTAAAAGGCGTAAGGTTAGGGTTGGCTAAAAGGGTTAATGAGCAAAAATTCTCAAGTTATCCGGGATGAGATTGAACTCGCAACCTTTGGGTTAGGGGAAGGGTTATCTAAAAGGGTTCATGTTAGAGTTAGGCGAAGGGTTAGCTAACATGCTAAGTAGTTGCAAGTAGCTAAAACGTAGTAAGTAGTTGAAAAGTTGCTAATTAGCTAAAATACAAAAATTGTCTGTGATGGGATTCATACTTGCAACATTTGGGTAAGTAACCATCTGTCACATGTAACCATATCAAACGTATCATATTCATTTGAGTGTCCCAGATTTAAATTGACTATGTTAAGTCTAGTCTATGGGACCAGGCTGATACATCCAGTCACTACAAAGATACGGGCGCCCTTCCTAACTCAGTTGCCAGAGAGGAAGGAAACCGCTCAGTGATTTCACAATGAGGCCAATGGTGATGTTAAAACAGTTACAGAGTTTAATGGTTGTGACAGGAGATAACTGAGGATGGATCAACAACATTGTAATTACTCCACAATACTAATGAATGACAGAGTGAAAAGAAAGATGTCTGTGTATTCTTTTTTCCAAAACATGCATCATGTTTGCAATAAGGCACTAAAGTAATACTGCAAAAATATGGAAAAGAAATTAACTTTATGTCCTGAATACAAACTGTTATGTTTGGGCCAAATCCTACACAACACATCACTGAGTACCACTTAATCATATTTTCAAGCATGGTGGTGGCTGCATCATGTTATGGGTATTTTTCTTCCACTTTGACATTACGGATGGATTATTTTGTGTAGATAGATTTGTGAAATCCATTTTAATCCCACTTTGTAAGACAACAATATGTGGAAAAAGACAAGGGGTGTCAATACTTTCTGAAGGCTCTGCATAGTGTACATGGCCTTACCTTAACTGTCGCCTTGTATATAATGTAGATTCTTGTGTGTATTTATTTTATATGACTTAGTTTACTGCATTGTTAAGGAAGAGCTTGCAAGGAAGCATTTCACTGTACTCTTTACACCTGCTGAATCCTGTGCACGTGACAAATAAACTTTGATTTAATTTAATTTGTGTCAGTGTTAAAATTATGGGAAGAGTTATGAAGGGCTCTTTTAACCCATTTAACTCTGCCCTTGGAGAGTCAACATTGACCAGCCTAATGTTCTCAAGGGTCAACATGCCCCTGTCTGTCATACCCATAAACTTCCCTGGCTCCACCCCCCTGTGGCTTTGGAAAGATATGGGGTCACTCACAGCCTGAGTCACACACAGCCTGAGGCACACCATGTCAATACATCATAGATGGAAAAGTGACCCTTGACATTGCTTTCTCTTGCTCTTGTTCTATCTGATCTGATCTGATCTGATGAGAGAGAGAGAGAGAGAGAGAGAGTTAGATAGAGAGAGAGAGAGAGAGAGAGTTAGATAGAGAGAGAGAGAGAGAGAGAGAGAGAGTTTTTGAGTTTTTATAAAACCTTTATTTTCTACTCAATTGTTAACATAAATAATGACACACTGCCTTTTCAGAAATGAAACAATGAACGTAATTCCTACACAAAATAAATAAAAATAAAAATACAAAAGAACATATACATTCAACTTATTTCCTCAACAAAAAATAATTTCCCCTCCTCTACAAAACAAAGCGCTCCTTCATATGCCCACTTCTCCTCAAACAATGGGAGATCTTTTACAGCTGAGAAAAACTCAAAATCCACTTTTATTCTTGCTTTCACTAATCCTTTAAAAACACATCTTATATCCTTCTCATATCCCGTGTCTATTTTATGTTTCCTACTCAAAAAAATTGACATCTTAGCTTGTCCCAAAATAAAATTTAACATTTGACATTTTCTTTTCTGTTGCTTACTATATTGAAACCCCAAAATAAAAACATTGTTATTAAAAATCTCACCTACAGCTCTAAACAATGATTCCAGTATTTCCAATAAAGGTTTTATCCTCTCACACTCCATAAAACAGTGAAAAATGGTTTCTCTTATATTACAAAAAGGACATCCATCTCTAACATCTGAATTAATGACAGATACAAAAGCATTAACTGCAATAATGCCATGTAACACCCTCCATTGCATATCACCAGTACCCTTTTGTAACGGTGGTTTGTACAGTGCTCTCCATGCTGGCTTTACCTTGTCATCAATTCCCAATTTTACCCTCCATGGAGTGTCTTTTCTATTTTTCAATTTCTCTTTGTTTAACACCTTAACACACCCCCTATACAAATCCTTCCCATTCACCTCATCCAAACCCACCTCCTCCAACCCTCTCAAATCCAACAATATACCCTTTCTCTCTGACTCTGTGATATTTGGTGTAATCCCTAATCTTGGAAATGAGACGTCTTCATCTTGTTCCTTCTTCTTGTGGCTATTAAGCATTCCCCATTCTTCCGCTGACAGAGCTTTCCTGCAGCTTCCCAGCATTTGTCCAACAATCCTTTCCGACCTCACCCCCAAATGTTCAGCCAACCGTCTTCCATCCATTAAGTCGGGCCCAGCCATTGCCATTAACTGTCTTAAGGTGATTATTTTTCCCTTCACCAGAATCTTGGAGAAATGTGGAACAGCTGCAGTTGTACAATCCAGTCTTGCCCCACACACCAGAGGTTCCTCCAACAGCCAATGCACTGACTCCGCTGAAGTTCGTCTGGACACCTTCATTATGCTCCACACTCTGAGAAGGCCTCTGTAAAACGGAGGTACTCCCTCCCTAGAAATCTGGCTACTATCAACCAGAAATAAAGCCTTCTTTAAACCTAAACCTCCAACCCTCTGTAACACAAGGCCTGCTACCCCCCTCCACACCACATTTTCCTGTCCATAAAGCAACCTTTGAATAAACTGAAAACGGAAAGCAGCAGCCCTACTAGCAAGATGTACCAGACCTTGTCCCCCCTCCTCTTTTGACAAATACAAAACACTTTGTGGAACCCAGTGATATTTATCCCAAAAAAAATCTACCATAATTGCCTGTATCTTAGCCAGAAGACCAGAAGGTGGTTCTAAAACTGCCAACCGATGCCATAATGCAGAGGCAATCACATTGTTAACTATAATAGTTCTCCCCCTATATGACATTCGAGATAACAACCAACGCCATCTCCTCATCCTCCCTTCCACCATTTCAACCACCCCAATCCAATTTCTTTCCATAATCCCCTCATCTCCTAAGTACACTCCAAGATACTTAAACCCTCCCTTACACCATTCCAATCCCCCTGGCAAAGCCATGATCCCTCCAGACCATTCTCCAATCTGTAATGCACAACTCTTTTCCCAATTTACTTTTGCCGAGGATATTCCCCTAAACCTATCAACCATTAGACTCAAACTATCCACCTCCGCTTGATTTTTCACTAAAACAACTACATCATCAGCATAGGCTGAAAGACGAATAGGAGGAATATCCTTGGAAAGGTACACCCCTTCAATGCGACTTCTAATGCTATTTAGTAGTGGCTCTATAGCAATGGCATACAGCATCCCTGATAAAGAACATCCCTGCCTAATACCTCTACACACTTTAAAAGGAGCACTCAAACCACCGTTAACTTTCAATACACTTTCAATGTCACCATATATCACCTTTATCATGTCAATAAAACCAGATCTGAACCCAAACGCCTCAAGCGTATGCCATAAATATTGATGTTCAACTCGGTCAAATGCCTTTTCCTGATCAATTGAAATTAGACCTGCATCCACCCCAATAGCCCTAGAGATGTCCAAAAAGTCACGAATCAGAGAAATGTTATCCCCTATCTGCCTGCCAGGAACACAGTAGGACTGGTCCGTATGTATGATTTGCCCCATCACCTCCCTCAGCCTGTTGGACAAAGCCTTGGACAGGATCTTATAATCAGTGCACAATAAAGCCACCGGCCTCCAGTTTTTCACCTCCCTAGGGTCTCCCTTTTTGGGCAGTAGGGTGAGGACAGCCCTTCTGCAGCTTAATGGTAGTAACCCTCCGGTTAAACTATCATTAACCACTGCCAGCCAATCTTCTCCCAACATAGTCCAAAAAGACTTAAAAAAGTCAACGGGAAGCCCATCAAAGCCTGGTGCCCTTCCATTTTCCATGCCTTTTAATGCCGAGTATAACTCCTGCAAAGACAATGGTTGCTCAAGCTCAACCTGAGCTTCTGCATCCACCTTTGGGAGCCCATCAAGGAACTTCTGTGTCACTGTTTTATCCTCTTTGTACTCACACTTGTAGAGCTCAGCATAGAACTCTACTGCCCTCTTTCTAATTTCACTAGGGCTAGTGAGCTCTTGTCCAACAGCTGATTTGAGACAATGAATAATTTTTCTTTGTCCATTCTTTTTCTCTAAACCAAAGAAAAATTTGGATGAGGCATCCATTTCAGATATTCCCTGAAACTTACTTCTCACCAATGCCCCCTGTGCTCTGATACCCAGCAGATCTGCCAATTCAACTTTTTTTTTCCTGAGTGCCTGCGTATGGCCCCAATCTCCTGTGGTCTCAACCAACGTCATGAGTTCCACTATTTCAAACTCTAGGGCTTTCATTGATCTGATGATATCCTTGGTGACATTCCTCGTGTATTGATTACAAAATTGTTGAATCTGGATTTTCCCTATATCCCACCACTGTTGAATGGATATAAAACTGTCCTTTTGAGACCTCCACCTCTCCCAGAAAAAACAAAAACATTTCCTGAAGTGAGCATCACTCAATAAAGTTATATTAAAATGCCAGTATGCGCTTTTGGGTTTTACATTATTAATGAACACCACCTCTGTTATTAAACAATGATCAGAAAATCCCACCGGGGTTATCACACTTGATTTACAGACCTGAGATTGATGCTCAAAACAATAAAACCTATCTAACCTTGCCATAGAGATGATGTTCTCTCTCACATGCGCCCAGGTGTACTGCCTTGTGCCTCCATTTTGTCTCCGCCAAATATCACACAATTCATGCGTTACAATGAGGCGTTTTAAAAAGGTCCTTGAGGCTATATGAGGTTCTTGATGATTTCTATCTAAATCACTGACTGTGCAGTTAAAATCCCCAGCAATAAATAAATAATCTTCATTATTACATTTCTCAATGGTATTTGATAATGTCTCTAAAAAACATACCCTCTCAACTGCCACCACTGGGGCATAGACATTTATCAGACACATAGTGATGTTTTCATACCTTGCTCTAACTTTTAATAACCTCCCCTCAACTACCTCTTCAACCTCATAAGACAAAGGCAAAAACCCCCTTGAGAACAATATAGCCACACCCCCACTTTTAGAATTTTTATGACTACACACCACTGTCCCCTCCCACTCCTTTTTCCACATAACTTCATTTTCCAAATTACTATGTGTTTCTTGTAGAAAATTTATGTCACTTCCCTTTCCCCTAATTAACTCATACACTATCGCTCTTTTTTTAACATCTCTTCCACCATTTATGTTTAAAGAAGAAATCTTAAAACTGCTCATGAATGAAAAAAATATACAGAGGAAAATACAGATATCCCATCTCTTTACAGGTTTAAAACTGCAACTAAACCCTTTCATTTTCTTTAGAATTTACATCACTTATCACTCTCGTGACCACCTTCTTAAGTCTAGCAATTTCAGGGCTTGTCAAACCTCCCCCTGTTATTTTTGACATCAAAAACTTTGCTGATTCAATAAACAATTCACTTTCAGGGAAAAAATCAGTTATATTGTAATCCTGCATATATTTCTTCCCTTTTGTCAACTTCAGAAATTGGCGTACCTTCTTAATTCCATACCTTCCTTCCTCCCCAATTATCTCACTATTTTGTTGCGACGCGTCAGATGACTCACTCCCGCTCCCCTCCCCAGAGGAAAACTCTCCTAAATCTTCAACCTTTCCATCTTCAACTAATTTATCAATCTCTACCTTCCTCTTAGAATTAGACCCTTCACCCCCCCCTACATTCTTTCTCTTACTTCTCGGTACTTTGAAAACAGCTTCTTCCTTTCCTGTTATTTCAATTTCCTCTTTATCTCCAATTTCATTTTCCAACACCACCTCAGCAACGGCAGTCGCAATCTCACAGACTGCTTCCCCTCCCTCCTTGTTCTGATCCACCACAATTGTCCCCGTATCCACACTGCCTTCCTCTCCCCCTTTTCCAACCACATCTGCCCACCTTCTTCCTTCCCCCGTACTTTTAGCAGTTTCATCTCTTTGCGTAAATGCATTATCTGTACCATCACTATAACTACTACCGGGCTCTGCGCGCTCCTTCTCAGGACAACTACGCACCAAATGCCCCTCTCTTCCACACCCAAAACATTTCATTGATTCAGTAGAAGCGTAAAACACATAATCAAATCCATCAATCTTAAAACTAAACGCTAAATTCAGTTCATCGACGTCCTTTTTTAAGATCATATACACTTGCCTTCTATGAGACACTACATGTTTCAGCAACGGAGATTTGCATCCAAAAAGAACTTTCTTTATTGTAGACACAATTTGACCATGACGCGATAATTCTCTCTCCAACACTTCATCTCTAACAAATGGTGGTACGTTAGACAATATAACCTTCTTAGCCGGATTCATAAGTGGAAATACCTTCGTCTGTGTTTCCCTCAAAACAACACCGTTCTCCACCATCGTATTCACTTTTCCAATAGAATCTAAGAATATCACTACTGCGCTATTCATCCTTGAGGCTGATTTAATGCTATCATACCCAATCATACTACCTACCGCTAAAACACATTCTTCCACTGAACATCCAACCTCTGCCAAAATCTTAATTCCATTGCGCCGACTAAGTTTTTCATACTCCAAATTCTCACGAGCGGACATTTTAACCAGCCTCAACCAGCTGGTTGTGCCCTCGCGAAAACAAACAACCTCAAACTATCCCACCACCCCTCTACTTGTTAATTAATAAGTAGAACAATTATCTTTAAACCAACTAATCAATATATATATATTTACATACCAAAACCCAATAGAATGAAAAGAAATCCAGTCGCTCTCACAAACACTCCTGCTTGACGACTCACTTCCCAGCATGCACTCCGAAGAGAGAGAGAGAGAGAGAGAGAGAGAGAGAGAGAGAGAGAGAGAGAGAGAGAGAGAGAGAGAGAGAGAGAGAGAGAGAGAGAGAGAGAGAGAGAGAGAGAGAGAGAGAGAGATGGGGGAGTTGCCCACTTGGAAAGCTATCTGCCCTTTAGCCAAACGCCAGCCTGTTAAACATTAATCCAATTGCGTGCTAAAGCAAACAGCTTGGCAAACTCAGTTTTAAACTCCCCTATAGTCTCTACTATTAGGACTGTTACTGCACTGGACCATAAATCACCAGGGTAAAGCGATTGCTTTATGAATCCTGAAAAACAGGTTTCTTTTCAGTAGAATTAGAAAAGTGCTTACTCTCCAGAGCAGACCTCTACCACTAGCCCTTTTCCACAATAGAAATGTTAGATCTGGAGAAAGATGTTAGATCTGGAGTAAGATGTTAGATCTGGAATAAGATCTGGAGTAAGATATTAGTACTGGAGTAAGAGAATAGATCTGGAGTAAGATCTGGAGTAATATGTTATATCTGGAATAAGATGTTAGATCTGGAGTAAGATACTAGATCTGAAGTAAGATATCTGATCTGGAGTAAGATGTTAGATCTAGAGTAAGATGTTAGATCTAGAGTAAGATATTAGATCTGGAATAAGATATTAGTACTGGAGTAAGATGCTAGATCTGGAGTAAGATGTTAGTTCTGGAATAAGATCTGGAGTAAGATATTAGCACTGGAGTAAAATATTAGATCTGGAGTAAGATATTAGATCTGGAGTAAGATGTTAGATGTTAGATCTCCAGATCTATTATCTTACTCCAGTACAAATATCTTACTCTAGTTCTTATTCCAGATCCAACATCTTACTCCAGATCTAATATCTTACTCCATATCTAACATCTTACTCCAGATCTAACATCTTACTCTAGAACGAACATCTTACTCCAGATATAACATCTTAATCCAGATATATTCTCTTACTCCAGTACTAATATCTTACTCCAGATCTTATTCCAGAACTAACATCTTACTCCAGATCTAGCATCTTACTCCAGACCTGTAACACTAGCACTGGAGTAAGATGTTAGATCTAGAGTAAGATGTTAGATCTAGAGTAAGATATTAGTACTGGAATAAGATGTTAGATCTGGAGTAAGATGTTAGATCTAGAGTAAGATATTAGACCTGGAGTAAGATGTTAGACCTAGAGTAAAATGTTAGATCTGGTGTAAGATGTTAGAGCTAGAGTAAGATATTAGTACTGGAATAAGATGTTAGATCTGGAGTAAGATGTTAGATCTAGAGTACGATATTAGATCTGGAATAAGATATTAGATCTGGAGTAAGATGTTAGATCTAGAGTAAGATGTTAGATCTAGAGTAAGATATTTTATCTGAAGTAAGATGTTAGATCTACAGTCGTGGCCAAAAGTTTTGAGAATGACACAAATATTAATTTTCACAAAGTCTGCTGCCTCAGTTTGTATGATGGCAATTTGCATATACTTCAGAATGTTATGAAGAGTGATCAGATGAATTGCAATTAATTACAAAGTCCCTCTTTTCCATGCAAATGAACTGAATCCCCCAAAAACATTTCCACTGCATTTCAGCCCTGCCAATAAAGGACCAGCTGACATCATGTCAGGGATTCTCTCGTTAACACAGGTGTGAGTGTTGACGAGGACAAGGCTGGAGATCACTCTGTCAGGCTGATTGAGTTCGAATAACAGATTGGAAGCTTCAAAAGGAAGGTGGTGCTTGGAATCATTGTTCTTCCTCTGTCAGCCATGGTTACCTGCAAGGAAACACGTGCCGTCATCATTGCTTTGCACAAAAAGGGCTTCACAGGGAAGGATATTGCTGTCAGTAAAAATGCACCTAAATCAACCATTTATCAGATCATCAAGAACTTCAAGGAGAGCGGTTCAATTGTTGTGAAGAAGGCTTCAGGGCGCCCAAGAAAATCCAGCAAGCGCCAGGACCATCTCCTAAAGTTGATTCAGCTGCGGGATTGGGGCACCACCAGTACAGAGCTTGCTCAGGAATGGCAGCAGGCAGGTGTGAGTGCATCTACACACACAGTGAGGCGAAGACTTTTTTAGGATGGCCTGGTGTCAATAAGGGCAGCAAAGAAGCCACTTTTCTCCAGGAAAAACATCAGAGACAGACTGATATTCTGCAAAAGGTACATGGATTGGACTGCTGAGGACTGGGGTAAAGTCATTTTCTCTGATGAATCCCCTTTCTGATCGTTTGGGGCACCCGGAAAAAAGCTTGTCCGGAGAAGACAAGGTGAGTGCTACCATCAGTCCTGTGTCATGCCAACAGTAAAGCATCCTGATACCATTCATGTGTGGGGTTGCTTCTCATCCAAGGGAGTGGGCTCACTCACAATTTTGCCTAAGAACACAGCCATGAATAAAGAATGGTACCAGCACATCCTCTGAGAGCAACTTCTTCCAACCATCCAGGAACAGTTTGGTGACGAACAATGCCTTTTCCAGCATGATGGAGCACCTTGCCATAAGGCAAAAGTGATAACTAAGTGTCTCGGGGAACAAAACATTGATATTTTGGGTCCATGGCCAGAAAACTCCCCAGACCTTAATCCCATTGAGAACCTGTGGTCAATCCTCAAGAGGCGGGTGGAGAAACAAAACCCCACAAATTCTGACAAACTCCAAGCATTGATTATGCAAGAATGGGCTGCCATCAGTCAGGATGTGGCCCAAAAGTTAATTGACAGCATGCCAGGGCGGATTGCAGAGGTCTTGAAAAAGAAGGGTCAACACCGCAAATATTGACTCTTTGCATCAACTTCATGTAATTGTCAATAAAAGCCTTTGACACTTATGAAATGCTTGTAATTATACTTCAGTATTCCACAGTAACATCTGACAAAAATATCTAAAGACACTGAAGCAGCAAACTTTGTGAAAATTAATATTTGTGTCATTCTCAAAACTTTTGGCCACGACTGTAGAGTAAGATGTTAGAACTGGAGTAAGTGTTTCTCCATTTGTAGAACAGAACTAACACCACTGTGTTAGCAGTGAGACGCAATTGTGGATTTGTGGATAGTTTGTGATTTGAAACTTGTATTAGTGTATAATAGCCAAAACCCTACAAATACCACATGTATGCACATTACTCTGATCTGATTGCAACATTTACTTATATGAAACAAAATAGTTACTGTATACTACTGATGATGGATAACATGATGATTGTGAGAGATAGCAAATGCCCAGTCCTTTGGTGTTATTGGACCCTCTTCCCTTCTCACTCAGGAGCTGTTTATTTTTAAAAGCTGTATGATATTACTTTGGAATTGTGAAAAGGTTGTTAACTTTGCCAAAGTCTGGATGAATCACAGACAAAAGAAGGAGCAGATGAAAGGCTAAATTACATTGGAGATCGTCCCTCTTTAGAACATCAAAAAGAGCCTTTTTCTCTCAACAGCCAGTGGGGCTCCTGGGGGACCCAGTTTTCCTGGCAGAGAGGGGCTGGACATGAGGGCACTACTTTGTGGACATCAAAGAGAATAGACTTCTGGAGTTGTAGTGTACACACATGTATGCACACACACACACGCACACACATGCACGCACACACATGCACGCACACATAGACACTGAGAGAGGAAGTGGGGTGGAATTTGTACAATTAAAAGTATCATTGCATAATGTTAGAATGTATGATTCTATTATGATTGATGGTTCATGCTGGTACATCGTGTTTTTACCAACAACAACTAATAGTTTAGTTTGGGTACCAACACAGTGAAGTCAAGGTGAAGAACCAGCAACTGAAGTTGCTGACTCGGGTTACTAATGTGACACCCTCTGCCACATCAAACCCACTATGAGGTCACCAGGAGACCTGCTCCACATTACAGTAGAGAGTGTGTGTCTGGGGGACAGGGGTGGAGACAAAAAAACAACAACCTTGCTGATAGGTTCATAGCGTGACAGCGTGGTTTTTGAAGAAATTAGAAGAAAAGGAAACCAGTTTGTGTTAGTCTTTGATGTGGCCGGAGAACAATAAGAGAGAGGCTGCAGCTTTTGAAGCAATTAGACTGACACAGAGCTTAGCTTTAATTAAAGACACGTCTCCTCTTTGGTTTCTGTGTCAGACTGCAGGCCCACAGACATGGTATGGATGGCACACCATACACTATGGAGATGACCTCTATGGCATAGATACAGCACTATACACTATGGAGCTGAGCACTATGGCATAGACACACCACTATACACTATGGAGATGACCTGACATTGCATAGACACAGCACTGTAGGGATGACCTGACATCTAATAGACAGCAATTTAGAGATGACCTGACATTTAATAGACACATCACTGTAGGTATGACCTGACATGGAATAGACACACTTCTATAGAGATGACCTGACATCTAATAGACACATCACTGTAGAGATGACCTGACATGGAAAATACACAGATCTGTAGAGATGACATGACATCTAATAGACACATCACTATAGAGATGACCTCACATGAAATAGACACATCACTGTAGGGATGACCTGACATGGAATAGACACATCACTGTAGAGATGACATGACATGGTATGGACACATCACTGTAGAGATGACCTGACATCAAATAGACATATCACAGTAGAGATGACCTGACATGGTATGGACACATCAATGTAGAGATGACCTGGTATCTATTAAACACATAACTGTAGAGATGACCTGACATGGAAAATACACATCACTGTAGAGATGACATGACATCCAATAGACACATCACTGTAGAGATGACCTGACATCTAATAGACACATCACTGTAGGGATGACCTGACATGGAATAGACACATCACTATAGAGATAACCTCACATGGAATAGACACATCCCTGTAGAGATGACCTGACATGGAAAATACACATCACTGTAGAGATGACATGACATCCAATAGACACATCACTGTAGAGATGACCTGACATGGAATAGACACATCACTATAGAGATAACCTCACATGGAATAGACACATCCCTGTAGAGATGACCTGACATGGAATAGACACATCCCTGTAGAGATGACATGACATGGATTAGACACACAACTGTAGAGATGACATGACATGGTATGGACACATCACTGTAGAGATGACCTGACATGGAAAATACACATCACTGTAGAGATGACCTGACATGGAATAGACACATCACTGTAAAGATGACCTGACATGGAATAGACACATCACTGTAGAGATGACATGACATGGAACAGACACAGCACTGTAGAGATGACCTGACATCTAATAGACACATCTCTAAAGAGATGACCTGACATGGTATAAACTCAGCACTGTAGAGATGACCTGGCATCTATTAAAAACATTACTGTAGAGATGACCTGACATGGAATAGACACATCACTGTAGAGATGACCGAACATGGAATAGATACATTTCTGTAGAGATTACCTGACATGGAATAGACACAGCACTGTAGAGATGACCTGACATCTAATAGACACATCACTGTAGAGATGGCCTGACATTTAATAGACACATCACTGTAGAGATGACCTGACATTTAATAGACACATCACTGTAGAGATGACCTGACATTTAATAGACACATCATTGTATAGATGACCTGACATGGTATGGACACATTACTGTAGAGATGACCTGACATTTAAATGACACCACTGTAGAGATGACCTGACATGGACAAGATACATCACTGTCGAGATGACCTGATATGGTACTGACACACCACTGTAGAGTTGAAATGACATCTAAAAGACAAATCACTTTAGAGATGATCTGACATGGAATAGACACATCACTGTAGAGGTGATCTGAAATGGAACAGAAACATCACTGTAGAGATGACCTGACATCTAATAAACACATCAACGTAGAGATGACCTGACATGGAATAGACACATCCCTGTAGAGATGACCTGACATGGAATGGACACATCAACGTAGAGATGACCTGACATGGAATAGACACATCAACGTAGAGATGACCTGACATGGTGTAGACACATCAACGTAGAGATGACCTGACATGGAATAGACACATCAACGTAGAGATGACCTGACATGGAATAGACACAGCACTGTAGAGATGACCTGACATGGAATAGACACATCAACGTAGAGATGACCTGACATGGAATAGACACAGCACTGTAGAGATGACCTGACATGGAATAGACACATCAACGTAGAGATGACCTGACATGGAATGGACACATCACTGTAGAGATGACCTGACATGGAATGGACACATCAACGTAGAGATGACATGACATGGAATGGACACATCACTGTAGAGATGACATGACATGGAATAGACACATCAACGTAGAGATGACCTGACATGGAATAAACACATCAACGTAGAGATGACCTGACATGGAATAGACACAGCACTGTAGAGATGACCTGACATGGAATGGACACATCAACGTAGAGATGACCTGACATGGAATGGACACATCACTGTAGAGATGATATGACATGGAATAGACACATCAACGTAGAGATGACCTGACATGGAATAAACACATCAACGTAGAGATGACCTGACATGGAATAGACACAGCACTGTAGAGATGACCTGACATGGAATGGACACATCACTGTAGAGATGACCTGACATGGAATGGACACATCACTGTAGAGATGACCTGACATGGAATGGACACATCACTGTAGAGATGACCTGACATGGTGTAGACACATCAACGTAGAGATGACCTGACATGGAATAGACACATCAACGTAGAGATGACCTGACATGGAATAGACACATCAACGTAGAGATGACCTGACATGGAATAGACACAGCACTGTAGAGATGATCTGACATCTAATAGACACATCACTGTAGAGATGACCTGACATGGGACAGACACACCACAGAAGAGATGACCTGACATGGAATAGATATATCATTGCAGAGATGACCTGACAAGGAATAGACACACCACAGTAGTGATGACCTGACATCTAATATATACATCACTTTAGAGATGACCTGACATGGTATAGACACACCAATGTGGACATGACCTGACATCTAATAGACACAGAACTGTAGAGATGACCTGACATCGAGTAGACACATTACTGTAGAGATGACCTGACATGGAATAGACACAGTACTGTAGAGGTGACTTGACATGGAATAGACACATCATTGTATTTATGACCTGAAATGGGAAATAGACACATCACTGTAGAGATTACCTGAAATGGAATAGACACATCACTTTAGAGATGACCTGACATGGTATAGACACACAACTGTAGAGATGACCTGACATGGAATAGACACAGTACTGTATAGGTGACTTGACGTGGTATGGACACACCAATGTAAACATGACCTGACATCGAATAGACACATCACTGTAGAGATGACCTGACATGGAATAGACACATCACTGTAGAGATGACCTGACATGGAATAGACACATCACTGTAGAGATGACCAAACATGGAATAGATACATTTCTGTAGAGATGACCTGACATGGAATAGACACAGCACTGTAGAGATGACCTGACATGGAATGGACACATCACTGTAGAGATGACCAAACATGGTGTAGACACACCACTGTAGAGATGACCTGACATGGTGTAGACATACCACTGTTGAGATGACCTGACATGGAATAGACACATTACTCTAGAGGTGACCTGACATCTAATAGACACATTACTCTAGAGGTGACCTGACATCTAATAGACACATACTATAGAGGTGACCTGACATCTAATAGACCCATTACTGTAGAAGTGACCTGACATCCAATAGACACATTACTCTAGAGGTGACCTGACATCTAATAGACACATCACTGTAGAGGTGACCTGACATCTAATAGACACATTACTGTAGAGGTGACCTGACATCTAATAGACACATTACTGTAGAGGTGACCTGACATCTAATAGACACATTACTGTAGAGGTGACCTGACATCTAATAGACACATACTTTAGAGGTGACCTGACATCTAATAGACACATTACTGTAGAGGTGACCTGACATGGAATAGACACATTACTGTAGAGGTGACCTGACATGGAATAGACACATTACTGTAGAGGTGACCTGACATCTAATAGACACATTACTGTAGAGGTGACCTGACATGGAATAGACACATTACTGTAGAGGTGACCTGACATGGAATAGACACATTACTGTAGAGGTGACCTGACATCTAATAGACACATTACTGTAGAGGTGACCTGACATGGAATAGACACATTACTCTAGAGGTGACCTGACATCTAATAGACACATTACTGTAGAGGTGACATGACATGGAATAGACACATTACTGTAGAGGTGACCTGACATGGAATAGACACATTACTGTAGAGGTGACCTGACATCTAATAGACACATTACTGTAGAGGTGACCTGACATGGAATAGACACATTACTGTAGAGGTGACCTGACATCTAATAGACTCATTACTGTAGAGGTGACCTGACATGGAATAGACACATTTTGACTTTTATATTTGAGTCATTTAGCAGACACTCTAATTCAGAACGACTTAAAGTCAGTGCATTAATCTTAAGGTAGCTAAGTGGGACAACCACATATCTCAGTCATTGTAAGTACACTTTCCCTCAATAAAATATCCATCAACAAGCTCAGGGCTAGTAAGGGAGGGAAAAGTCAAGTGTGAGTGTTAGTTCACAAAAGGCTTTTTATTTTTGCAGGAGGGTCTGAGCAGCCACTTTGACTCTGAACATCATGACTTTGCGCCTAGAGCTGGGTAATCGGCTTTCTTTTTTTTGTGATCACCGGGTACGGCATATATCCACATTCTCAGGACCTTTTCAAACGTCCGAAATCAAAGTGTTTTTGTAGTGATCAGCCTGGTAGAGGTGATCTGACATGGAATAGACAAACCACTGTAGAGATGAGTGGTGTACAAAGGTATACTTTTTAGTCTATGAATATGCTTAATCTGAGTCCGGGAGACCGCCCCATAGGGTTTCCAAGGGTTTTTCAATAGCTAGTTGTTTGATGAATTGTTTGATGAAGTAATGAGAGCTTTATACATATTATATAAATATAATGCCACCATGTTTTCTCATATAGTTACACAATAACTCAACAAGGAAAGTACTTCAGTGTGAATGCTGTTACAAAGCATAAAGACTTGTAAAACACTGCAGGCTCCCATGTTGAATGAGAATAATAGACCACCATGCCTTTCACACGGTCTTATCTATTGGGGTCTGGACAGCAGTTGTTGCGGATCCGAGGAGGTGGGAGTGTGTGTGAGTGTGTGTGTGTGTGTGTGTGTGTGTGTGTGTGTGTGTGTGTGTGTGTGTGTGTGTGTGTGTGTGTGTGTGTGTGTGTGTGTGTGTGTGTGTGTGTGTGTGTGTGTGTGTGTGTGATGTTTTTGGAGTGTGTGCACGGGAATGCCCTGTGGCCTCACCCTGGGAACACAGTGAGCCCAGGCTAGTAGAGCAGAGTAGAGTAGGGAGCATTTAGTGCCAGGAGCCATTATGGGATCATTTCTGCATGTGTATCAGGGGAGGACATCCAAGGCCACTATATAGCTGCTAATCTAGGACACTGTGTTCAAAGATAAGTGTGTGTGTGTGTATGTGAGAAAGCAAGCAACTGAGAGCGTTGGTGTGCATGTGTGTGCATGTGTGTGCATGTGTGTGCATGTGTGTGCATGTGTGTGCATGTGTGTGCATGTGTGTGCATGTGTGTGTATGTGTGTGTGGTTACAGAAACAGAGAGAGTTTGTCTGTATTTGCACACATATGGCCTCGGGCACAGTGAGATGAGCAGCGCTGTAATTTAGGAGCTGGGCAAAAGGAGCCCGCCCTATCCTCACCTCTCTTCTCGGCCTGCCTGCCTAGCCCCAGGTAACAGCTCAGCCCACAGATCTCAGTCAGCTCTGACTGGAGACGACCACAATTTGCTGTGGGTAGTGGAGCACTCTGGGAGTGCTTGTTAAGAGGAGCTAGGCTTGTCAACAGATTAATGCACCAAATTGATTGACAGGTAGTTCCGCCATCATTCAGCTCATCCCCTCCACCACTCCTCACCCTGCCTGTCTGCCTTCCTTCCTACCTTCCTGCCTTCCTGTCTGCCTTCTTGCCTTCCTGCCTGCCTGCCTTCCTGCCTTCCTACCTCATTGCCTGCGTGCATTCCTTCCTGCTTGCCTTCCTAGCTATGGAGAAAGCCATGTATCAACAAACAGCTGGAACAAGTCCTTGCAGCACTCTCCTTTCTCTCTGCCTGTCTCCACATCAGTCTTCCTTATTGGCTGTGACAGCTCATCCCAGTCATAGCCTTCCCAGGACATGTGTTGCTGTGCTGTGGTCTGGGCTCTGGGCAAGCGGAGACTTTTCCACTAGCATTGCTCCTCAGCTATCAGAAACGTGCCTGACACAAGCCCTGCTAATGCTTTCCAGATGAGGAGGGGGAGGGAGGGTAGGAAAATGAAAGGAAGGTGAGGAGAAGACTAGAGCGTATGGAAATAGACAGGAGAGGAACTCTGAGATAAAGAGAAGGAAGAACATTTCTGAACTGGACTGCAGTTGTGAGAGGAGAGACAACCTCCCCCTTTTTCTCCTCATCCTCCTCTCACTCTCTTCTTGGCTGTTGATTGTCCTGCACAGTCATAGCTGGGGGAGTTTGTTTGGGCTCCACCCCTGCAGTGTCATTGTGGTCAGGTCACACACCGGCACCTGCTTTGATGTGTCCGTATTTGAGGAGTTTTACCAGTCCATCCTGATGGCTGGGGGTAGGGGTCTGTGGTTTGGACTGGGGTCGACTGCACTCTTTGAAGCTCTTTGTCTCCATGCCAAGGGGCGACATAAAAGGATGAGCAAAATTAGAGTGAATTAGCTGAAATGACTATCCAGTAAAAAGGTGTGCTTATAATTATGTTGAGGATCTCTGCTTCAACTTAAATTCACTGTCTTTCCTTTCCTCTGGTTTATGAGCTGTGAGGATATCAGAGGTCAGAGGTTGTGTTGTGTAACTGCAGTCGATCTTTTAATCATACAGAACAAACCATAACATAATTACCTGAAATAAAACCAAATATCCGAATATCAACTGCCTTAGTGCTTTTATGGTGGCGAGAAATCTATATGTACAGTATCTGTGTGTGTGTGGGTGTGTGTGTGTGTGTGAGTGCATGCGTGTGTGTTCATGTGTACATGAGCACACTGACTGTGTTTGAGTGTGCACGTGTTTATGTATATGCACGTGTGTTTGTGTATGTCCACGTGTGTGTTTGTATGTGTGCACGTGTGTTTTGTATACGTGCACGTGTGTGTATGTGTATGTGCACGTGTGTGTTTGTATATGTGCACGTGTGTGTTTGTGTATGTCCACGTGCGTGTTTGTGTATGTCCACGTGTGTGTTTGTACATGTGCACGTGTGTGTTTGTGTATGTCCACGTGCGTGTTTGTACATGTGCACGTGTGTGTTTGTGTATGTCCACGTGCGTGTTTGTATATGTGCACGTGTGTGTTTGTGTATGTCCACGTGCGTGTTTGTATATGTGCATGTGTGTGTTGTGTATGTCCACGTGCGTGTTTGTGTATGTGCGCGTGCGTGTTTATATATGTGCACGTGTGTGTTTGTGTATGTCCACGTGCGTGTTTATATATGTGCACGTGTGTGTTTGTATATGTGCACGTGCGTGTTTATATATGTGCACGTGTGTGTTTGTGTATGTCCACGTGCGTGTTTGTATATGTGCACGTGTGTGTTTGTATATGTGCACGTGCGTGTTTATATATGTGCACGTGTGTGTTTGTGTATGTCCACGTGCGTGTTTGTATATGTGCACGTGTGTGTTTGTATATGTGCACGTGCATGTTTATATATGTGCACGTGCGTGTTTGTGTATGTCCACGTGCGTGTTTGTGTATGTGCGTGTGCGTGTTTATATATGTGCACGTGCGTGTTTATATATGTGCATGTGTGTGTTGTGTATGTCCACGTGTATGTTTGTGTATGTGCACGTGCGTGTTTGTGTATGTGCACGTGCGTGTTTGTATATGTGCACGTGCGTGTTTATTTATGTGCACGTGTGTGTTTGTGTATGTCCACGTGTATGTTTGTGTATGTGCACGTGCGTGTTTATATATGTGCACGTGTGTGTTTGTGTATGTCCACGTGCGTGTTTGTATATGTCCACGTGCGTGTTTATATATGTGCACGTGTGTGTTTATATATGTGCATGTGTGTGTTGTGTATGTCCACGTGTATGTTTGTGTATGTGCACGTGCGTGTTTATATATGTGCACGTGTGTGTTTGTGTATGTCCACGTGCGTGTTTGTATATGTCCACGTGCGTGTTTATATATGTGCACGTGTGTGTTGTGTATGTCCACGTGTATGTTTGTGTATGTGTGTATGTGTGTTTGTGTATGCGCACGTGTGTGTTTTTATATGTCCACGTGTGTGTTGTGTATGCGTACGTGTGTGTTTGTGTATGTGTGTATGTGTGTTTGTGTATGCGCACGTGTGTGTTTGTGTATGCCTGTGTGTCTGTGTATGCATGCATGTGTGTTTGCATATGTGCACGTCTGTGTTTGTGTATGTGCACGTGTGTGTTTGTATATGTGCACGTGTGTGTTTGTGTATGTGCATCTGTTTGTGTATGTGCACGTGTGTGTTTGTGTATGTGCATCTGTGTGTTTGTGTATGTCCACATGTGTGTTTGTTTATGCACACGTGTGCGTTTGTATATGTGGACGTGTGTGTTTGTGTATGCGTGCGTGTTTGTGTATGTGCACGTGTGTGTTTGTGTATGTGCGCGTGTGTGTTTGTGTATGCGTGCGTGTGTGTTTGTGTATGTGTGTACGTGTGTTTGTGTATGCCCACGTGTGTGTTTGTTAATGCGTGTGTGTTTGTGTATGCATGTGTGTGTGTTTGTAATAGCAGTGGTGTAAAGTACTTAAGTAAAAACACTTTAAAGTACTACTTAAGTAGTTTTTAGGGGTATATGTACTTTACTTTACTATTTTTGTTTTTGACAACTTTTACTTTTACTTCACTACATTCCTAAAGAAAATAATGTACTTTTACTCAATACATTTTCCCTGACACCCAAAAGAACTCATTACATTTTGAATGCTTAGCAGGACAGAAAATTCCAATTCACACACTTATCAAGAGAGCATCCCTGGTCATCCCTACTGCCTCTAAACTAGCGAACTCACTAAACACATGCTTCGTTTGTAAATGATGTCTGAGTGTTGGAGTGTCTATCCTAAAAATAAAAATAAATAGTGCCATCTTGTTTCCTTAATGTAAGGAATTTTAAATGATTTATACTTTTACTTTTGATACTTAAGTATATTTGAGCAATTACACTTACTTTGGTACTTAAGTATATTTAAAACCAAAAACTTAGACTTTTACTTTTACTAAGTAGTATTTTACTGAGTGACTTTCACTTTTACTTGAGTCATTTTCTTTTACTCAAGTATGATATTGGGTACTTTTTCTACTACTGTGTAAGTGCACCCTGATGGAGTTAAAGCCTGATGGGCTTAAAGCCTGATGGGTTTAAACTAATAACACACAAATTGTATTTTTCTTGTCTATATTGAATACATAATTTAAACATTCACAGTGTAGGTTGGATAAAATATGTGAACCCCTAGGCTAAAAAGCTATTTGGAGTCATGAGTCAGCTAACCTGGAGTACAATCATTGACACAAGATTGGAGATGTTGGTTAGAGCTGCCCTGCCCCATAAAAAACACTCACAAAATTTGAGTTTGCTATTTACAAGAGGTATTGGCTGATGTGAACCATGCCTCAAGCAAAAGAGATCTCAGAAGACCCAAGATTAAGAATTGTTGTTACGCACGCCTCTGAGAAGAGGGAACGCAACACCCTGCTACAACTCAACTCCCCGTGAAGTGAAAGAGGTATGGACTGTACATTTTACATTTGACATTTTAGTCATTTAGCAGACGCTCTTATCCAGAGCGACTTACAGTAGAGTGCATACATTTTATTACATTTTACATACTGAGACAAGGATATCCCTACCGGCCAAACCCTCCCTAACCCGGACGACGCTATGCCAATTGTGCGTCGCCCCACGGACCTCCCGGTTGCGGCCGGCTGCGACAGAGACTGGGCGCGAACCCAGAGACACTGGTGGCGCAGCTAGCACTGCGATGCAGTGCCATAGACCACTGCGCCACCTGGGAGGTCTTGTAGGTGCGAGTAAGGATGACAAAAGTCAGAATTTACCGTTTACTAGGATTTATTTCCTTAAACGGTAATATGGGGTTAAAGGGGCTGGACGGAACCAAAGCAAAGGAAGTAAATATCAAAGCTTCCCCCTCTCCCATCTAACCTGCCTACCCACTACTTTTTTTTCTTTTCTTTTTTTTGCCTAGACATTGAATATACTACGGGTATATGTATGCCCGCGGGCCTCTTGCCTAAAGTGCCTTCTCCTTCCCCCCTGGGAACAAATGAAACAGAACAACAAACAATTTCAATAATCAAAACAGTGCGTCCTATAACACATAACAGACATAACCAATCAGCTCCCTCAGCAACAACTTACATAGTACATACAAATTCTCTTTGAGAAACAACCAACACTTTATCACAATCAAATTCTCCAGAAAAAATCTCTCTCTCTCTCTAATCTCTCCAAAATATTCAATCTTCTTCTAACCTCTTTTCTTCTGAACAGAACACTGGCTTTTATATCTTCAGGTGGCAATGGTGATTAGAGTCAGCTGCTTCTTGACGAGGGGGCGGGGTCAGCTCCAATCATCAATTAGCCTGGGGTCGACCAATCAGCTGGTTGGGGAGGATTCCAGGAAGCCATCTCCTGAAACACACATACTCAAATACAAAACAGAAACTGGGGAACGTAACAATTGTTGACTTGCATAAAGCTGGAAAGGGTTACAAAAGTATCTCTAAAAGCCTTGATAATCATCAGTCCAAGGTAAGACACATTGTCTATAAATGGAGAAAGTTCAGCACTGTTGCTACTCTCCCTAGGAGTGGCCGTCCTGCAAAGATACCTGCAAGATCACAGTGCAGAATGCTCATTGAGGTTAAAAAGAATTCTAGTGTCAGCTAAAGACTTACAGAAATCTTTGGAACATGCTAACATCTCTGTTGACAAGTCTACGATACGTAAAACACTAAACAAGAATGGGGTTCATGGGAGGACACCACGGAAGAAGCCACTGCTGTCTAAAAAAAACAACATTGCTGCACGTCTGAGGTTCACAAAAGAGTACCTGGATGTTCCACGGCTACTGGCAAAATATTCTGAGGACAGATTAAACTAAAGTTGAGTTATTTGGAAGGAACACACAACA